>NW_011480439.1:208919-219332 GCF_000754665.1 Bison bison bison
CGTACGTGCCGCTGGGTCCTGGGAAGGGAGAGGCCGCTGTGGGAGGAGGCGGCCGGGCAGGCTTTCCAGAGAGTGGGCTCCGCCTGGAACATGGCATTTTATAGACTGGGCTGTAGACTGTCTCTGCGATTAAGCATTTTCAGCTTTGCAGGCTGCCTGGCACCTGCATCTCTCCCTGTCTGCTGTCGTGTGAGCGCCGTCCTGGCAGCAGGTTCACGGTGGCCCCATGCCAGCAAGGCCGTGTTTATCAAGCAGGAGTTCAGGGGTCTCTGTTTAGGAGGGATCACGACCAAACTGGGGCTCACCCACGGAGAACTCTTCTGAAGTAAACCGTCTTCAGGGGGAGGGGAGCTTTGCAGAGCGCAGAGCAGAGGGGAAGGCTCACGGGAGCCGGGGACCCAAACCGTCTTCAGGGGCAGGGGAGCTTTGCAGAGCGCAGAGCAGAGGGGAAGGCTCAGCCGGGGCCCCTGCGCGGCGGTCCGGTCCTGCCCCTGTGCTCTGCCCGAGGCCGACAGGTGCCCGGCTTTCCTCTGGTTGGAGCCTGGGAAGGCCCGAGGCGTGGCCGCGCTGGGTCCGCCTGGTGTGCACGGCGCCTGGGGCGTGCGGGCCGGGCTCAAGCATCTGGGCCGTCCCCGCAGGTGCTGGAGATGTTCACGCTGGTCCTGCGGCAGTGCCACAAGGAGAGCGAGGACAGGTGGAAGCGGCTGTCCCGGCAGGTGGCCGACGTCATCCTCCCGATGCTGGCCAAGCAGCAGGTGCGTCCCCCCCCGCCCCCAACCTGCGCCTCCCGTGGGGCCAGCCTTGGAGCTGCGTGCTCAGGCTCACTCCCAGCGGGCACGTTTCATCGGCGTTAACTGTGCACCGGGGCCAGTGCGGGGCCCGGGTCAGAGACAGCCTGGTGCCCACGGCGCCTCGGGGCTGCCTCCTTTCCGGCTCACCCTGCCTCCCTCCTGTTTGCTCTGTCAGGGAGGGTTTTCTCTTGCTGCTTACAGAGTAGCTTAGCAGTAAGCCGACACTTAGGATCTCTGTGGTTGAACGGTGCCATCGGTGGGCCCCACACGTGCAGGGTTGAGGGCGGGACTCCCTGCCGGGTGCAGCACCGCCTCGGAGTCAGCAGCAGGGACGCGCCAAAGACGGTCACTCCAGAGGCCGCTGCCAGGACACCCCGCCTGCCGCCGGCACAGCTCTGGCTGTGAGGTGCCGTGGGTGCCGCCAGCAGGTGCCCGTCAGCTCGTCCAGGTCGGCCAGCTCGGGAGTGAGTGCTCTGGGCGGTGCGGTGCCCATGGCTCTTGGTGCTGACGGGAGCGGGTAGGCCCTGTCTTCACGGCGTCAGCTGCTTGCTCTGCTCTCATCACAGACTGTCATCCTGAGGCCGGGGTGGGGGCCGGGGAGCGGGGTCATGGCGTTTGGTAAGAACAACAGATACACAGGATTTTTTTGATGACTGGCACCTGACATGTGGCTGCGGGATCTCAGCTCCCGACCAGGGATCAGACCCAGGCTTCAGGCAGTGGAAGGATGGGTCCCAGCTCCTGGACCACCGGGGAGGGCCTGACAAGACGCACTTTTAATGAGTGGGTGGCTCCGCTGTTTGCAGCTGGCTGAGGCATCCATGGCCGCAGGTACGCGTCTCCAGGGTGGGGCTCCGTGAGCTCTGCGCTCCTCTCACCGCAGACACTGAGGAGGCAGCGGGCCGGGGCCGCAGTGCGGGGTGAACGCCCAGCGTACCTTCCCCTGCAGTGGCACTGTGTGCCGGGTGGTCTGTGGGCCAGGGGCACAGCGCAGGGTGCATCCGCACGTACCCCATGACCACGCCTGCCCTCCTGGCCCCAGAGGATGCTGGCCTAGGGCTGGAGACAGCCAGCACAGGGCCTGGTTACTGTCTGTAGCGTCTGACGAGGGTTGTAGAGGGGGGACGCGAAGGACGTGAGGGTGACCTGAGCAGATACCTGGGGAAGCTCTCTCTGGGGGGGCTGTGGGAGAGCCCTCAGGGGTCTTGGTAGGAAGGGGGGCAGGGTGAATCTGAGAGCTGAACAGGCGGTCAGGGTAGGGGTAGCGGAGAGAGCCGCTCACAGCTCAGGGCCTGCATAGACCCGGGCATGGGGACAGAGGGGCAGGAAGGGGCACCCGCTGGACGCAGCTCGGATGCAGAACCAGCGAGCTGTGCTGACAGCTTCAGTGGGCGTGAGAGGAGGGGCAGGTCAGTGGCTGCAAGGTGACGGCTTAGGGGCCACCTGGATGGAGCGAGATTCAGGGGGAGCTCGGAGCCTCATCCGCATGTGTTGGGTTGGGAGAGCAGGAGGTCCCCGAAGAGGCTGAAGCAAGCCCCTGGGGTGCCAGCCTGGAGGGGGCGGGGCACTGCGGGCCAGGGTGGGTGGGCAGTGGGATGCGGCCGAGCCCTGGAGGCGTGAGGGGCCCTGCGGACCAGACGGGGGCGGGGCGGGGAACCGGAGGCGCAGGCGGCACGGTGTTCTGAAACCTAGGAGAGAAGGCACTCCCCGCAGCCGTGGCCATGTGCACCCTGTCAGCAGTGACGGGCTCAACGGCAGGGCGGCGGGCGAGTGCGCTGTGTGCACACTCAATCAGGACCATTCTGCATCCTTTAAAAGTAACCTTAAGGTTTGAAACCCGTTCTTCATTTATTTTTTAGTGGAAAAAAAACAGACATAATACAATTTTTCGAAACAACTTAAAAACTTCTCTACAGGTACAGGAATGTGGAGGAAGTTAAAGAGAACTGCACTAATTTGCGAACGTCGTCTGCTCGGTGGTGGGGTGGGGATGGAGTGCAGGTGAAGAGAGTGAAAGAAGGTAGAGGACAGAGTGTGACGCCCGTGTGGGGGAGCTGCGCGTGCAGGAGGGGGTGCAGCAGGGGCCGGTGTGACGCCCGTGTGGGGGAGCTGCGCGTGCAGGAAGGGGTGCAGCAGGGGCCGGTCCCCGGAGTGGTGGTGACCGTGGCAGGCCATGCGGGCTCAGCTGAGTAAATCTCATACTTGGATCTATTTGAATTTGTGCAGAAAGCATATTTGGTTTATTTAGTAAAAATCTAAATGAAATGAAAAGATTTCCATCGTGCGAAAAAAAACGTAGCTGTTACGGTATTATTCTAAAAAAACGTTTCCTTGGTTTGCTACTGACGTTGAGTCGTATGGAAGTTTTGCGGGGTGGGAACGATGGGATGGTCCAGGTCATCAGGCCGTGAGACACCTCACATGGAGGGCAGCGTTGACCTTTTTTCTGCTGGCTTACGGGGAAACGTCTGCGACATTCACTCGCAACAGATGCACATTGATTCTCACGAGGCCCTGGGAGTGCTGAACACGTTGTTTGAGATTTTGGCCCCCTCCTCCCTACGCCCTGTGGACATGCTTTTACGGAGTATGTTCGTCACCCCAGACACCCTGGTGAGTACCTGGCTCCTGGTGGCGTTCTGGGTCCCCCACCTGGTGCGCCTGGGGGTGTCTGCAGGGCTGGGGGTGGAGACTTTGCCTGTTTCACGGGGTTCCAGACAGCACTGAGGCCGCTGGTCCCAGCCGCACTTTGAGAACCAGCAAGACAGGGACTCAGGGGGCTTTGTCAAACTGGGGGTGAGGGGGGTCTCCGTAACTGGCGTTGGCAGGGGGGTGTCTGGCTGTCCTCCTCAGCAGCGCTTCCCCGGCTCTGTCCCCAGGCAGCGGTGAGCACGGTCCAGCTGTGGGTGTCAGGCATCCTGGCCATCCTGCGGGTGCTGATTTCCCAGTCGACCGAGGACATCGTCCTGTCCCGCATCCAGGAGCTCTCCTTCTCTCCGTACTTGGTCTCCTGTCCGACAATCAGTAGGTTAAGAGATGGGGACAGTACTTCAGCACTGCAGGAGCACACTGAAGGGAGACAGATGAAGAATCTGCCGGAAGAAACATTTGCCAGGTGCGTGTCACGTCTAGTCCGTGGCCTTGGGCTGTCGTGTGGTGTTGGAGCCCTAAGACCGACAAGGTGGCTTAAGGAGCCGGTGTGTTCTCTTTGCCCAGCCAGCCTCGTCTCTGGCCCTTGGTCCTGCCTCTCTGCAGGCTCGGTCAGGTCCTGAATCAGACCCTCTGAAGACTGCCCAGACTAGTCTGTGGGTGCGTTGCCTGCAGAGAGTTGGAAAACGTAGGAAGACCCACTAAAAAGAGCCACTTCTTTTCCTCCCCACTGTGTACTGCCCTCCTGACACCGTAGGCAGCAGAATCCTGCTCCCTGCCAGGTGGACTGCTCTGCTGTGCTCCCCTCCGTATACTTGTGTGTTCTTGGTCATTCAGTTGTGTCCAACTCTTTGCGACCCTGTGGACTGTAGCGCACCAGGCTCCTTTGTCCGTGGGATTCTCCAGATAAGAATACTGGAGCCTGTTGGCATTCCCCTCTCCGGGGGATCTTCCTGACCCAGGGACTGAACCTGCATCTCCTGCATCGCAGCCGGGTTCTTTACCACTGAGCCCCTGGGAAGCCCCACCAGTGTATTTGTGGTGTCAGATCGTGTCTGCCCGTGTCGATGTTGGGAAGCTCCTTGGAGGCCACGCTCATGACTCGGGCACTGTACAGACTTGCTGTTAGACAAGTGTGCCTCCTCGTCTGCTGTACTCGGGTGTGCTCTGAGTTAGAGCCTGCAGAGCATGTCCTGGGCGCTCACTTCCTGCCTGCGTGATGGCCGTGTGCCACCCTTGGGTGGCCGTAGGTAGAGGTCGTCGTGGAGATGAGGCGGGTGAACCTGGTCAGCATGCAGCCTGCGGCTCACGCTGTCGCGGTTAGGCAGGTGGCTGAGGTGCGGGCTGCAGGAACGCCCTGTGGTGGGCATCAGCCCGCTTGATGGCTGAAAGCCTGGAAGGAACACCACAGGTCCCTTGAGCCTCCTGACACGCCCTCAGAGGTGCTGTGCTTATCCCATCTTGTTAGGAAAGTGGTGCACAGAGAGGTCAAGTGGCTTCATCCAGGGCCTCTCTCCTCCTCTCATTGTATTGGGCTTCCCTGGTGGCTCACACGGTGAAGAATTTGCCTGCAGTGCAAGAAACCCAGTTTCGATTCTTGGGTCGGGAAGATCCTCTGGAGAAGGAAATGGCAACCCACTCTAATATTCTTGCCTGGGGAATCCTAAGAACAGAGGAGCCTGGCGGGCTGTAGTGCGTGAGGTTGCACAGAGTCGACATGACTGAGCGACTCACGCTTCCCTGTTCTGCTTCTCTTGCGTTGGACTCCCCCTGTACCTACCGTGTGTGTGATGTTCGTGGGTGTACTTCTTAGGAGTGCTCTGTGACAGTCACCTACTTTGCTCTCCCCTTCTCCCTCTCTCTGAAGGTTTCTGCTCCAGCTGGTTGGAGTCCTCTTAGAGGACATTGTTACAAAGCAGCTGAGAGTGGAGGTGACCGAGCAGCAGCAGACTTTCTACTGCCAGGAGCTGGGCACGCTGCTCATGTGTCTCATCCACATCTTCAAGTCCGGTAGGTGCACCGCACTAGCCTGGCTACAGCGCCTGTGCCCCGCCCTGCCAACACACCCGGCGTGCAGGTGTGCGCAGAGCCCTGTGTGTATTTGACGGCGCAGTGCTGTGCGAACTTTCTGAGGGCCTCTGCTGTGTTAAAGATTCGGGAAGTCAGGATGTTCTGTTGCCTTTATGTATGATTGTGAATTTAAAAAGTCATTGCACGAGAGAGAGTGAGAGAGATCACAAAGTCCCTGCCCTGTAGCAGGCATAGGAAGGGGCCCGAGTTTTTCAAGAGGAATGAGCGTTTTCAAAAGCAGTGGTCTTGCTAGTTATCGGGTAGAGGCATATCTTTCTTTGTTCAGCAAGAAAAGCGAAAGGCAGTTCTAATCTCGGGAAATACAAACAGCGGGAAAGCTTGGCCCAGGCCCGCAGCACACCTGGGGGTGTGGGAGTGGGTGCCCTCTGGGTGGCGGCCCCCAGTGTGCTTCATTCTGTGGCCACGTTACCTGTTTCCATATCTCAGCTCTTACTGTGCTGGCTCTGTTGTCTGGTGGGCTCCTTCCCCATGGCAGAAGGGAGGGTCTCTGACTTGTGGTCTCAGGGCTGCAAGAGTCTGGCCACCCTGGGCCCGCTGAGAGGTTGGACAGCCTTCCTTTGCGGGAGGGGGTTACTTTCCAGTAGCACGGGGAGAAAAGTTATGACAAACCTAGATAGCGTGTTAAAACACAGAGATGTTACTTTGCCGACAAAGGTCCGTATAGTCAAAGCTATGGTTTTTCCAGTGGTCACATATGGATGTGAGAGTTGAACCATAAAGAAAGTTGAGTGCCGAAGAATGATGCTTTTGAACTGTGGTGTTGGAGAAGACTCTTGAGAGTCCCTTGGACTGCAAGGAGATCCAACCAGTAAATCCTAAAGGAAATCAACCCTGAATATTCATTGGAAGGACTGATGTTGAAGCTAAAACTCCAATACTTTGGCCACCTGATGTGAAGAGCCGACTCATTGGAAAAGACCCTGTTGCTGGGAAAGATTGGGGGCAGGAGGAGAAGGGGTGACAGAGGAGGAGACGGCTGGAGGGCATCGCTGACTCAGTGACATGAGTCTGAGCAGGCTCCGGGAGGGGCTGAAGGACAGGGAGGCCGGGTGTGCTACAGTTAGGGTGCTGCAAAGGGTTGGACACAATTTAGCAACTGAACAGCAAACGACAGTGAGCGAGGGAAGCGGAGTGGACAGAGTACCTGAGGGTCTGCTGCAGGCGATGAAAGCGCGTCAGGGTGAGCTCGGAGGCAACCACCAGACCTGAAGCAGAGCGATGAGAAGTTGCCCTCAGAGGGATGCGGCAGGGCACCTGTAGAATCAAATCCTCTTGTGTTACGAGATTTTTAATTTGCATCAAAGTGATATATACACACGAGTTCAAATCCCACTCGTGTATATATCACCTTAATGCAATTAAAGCACACACGCAGATACGTACCATTAAAGCAGAACGTCATTACCATCATCGCCCTTTATTCGCTTGATAAAGAGGTGCTGAGTCACCCGCCGCTGGGCGGGGCCTGGGTGTGCAGTGGTCAGTAGAGCTGATGTGATTCCTGCCTCTGCGGCTGTCAGTCCAGCGAGTCGGACAGTACACAGAGATGCCGGTACACAGAGATGCCGGTACACAGAGGTGCCGCCGCAGGTCCTGATGTCTCCGGATCAGGAAACAAGACAGTGGCAGGCAGCACGGGGCGGGCTCTCCTCGTCGACCGCAAAGCTGAGGCCTGGAGGAGAAGGAGCTGGCGCTTTGGAGAGAGTTTCTGAGAGCGGCCAGGGCCAGAGGGCCTGGGAGGCAGCGGGACCGAGAATGATGGGGCCGGATGCCTCCTCAGCTGCGCCGCGTGACTGCAGGCGCCCTCGGCCCTGGGGTGTAGTCAGAGTTTGTGATAATGGGCTATAGCTTTAAGCCATCTTATTTACTTAACACGGAAATAGTTTTCTTTCTGAGGATCTTCCAATTTATGCCCCACCAACCCACCACTGTAAGTGTGAAGTTGAGAGGATAATTAAGGCATTGAAGAATCAGTTGTTATTAGCATGTTGGTCACTTTCATATTTGGCCATCATTTGGTGTGGATCTGACCCCAGTTCACATCAGGGGCTGCTTTCCACCTTCTTTGATAAGAGCGGTACGTTCTGCGGCCTTCGCCGCACCCAGGGATTTCACGGTGCTTGCTCCCCTGCTGTTCTAACCATCCTCCTTTCCTCAGAGATCAGGGAGGACACTTTTGTGTCTGCTGCAGGGCCGCCCAGCCCGCTTCCTGCAGGGTGCACATGTTCGGTGTCTGTGCTAACCCAGCTACTTGTGCTTGCATGTGGCCCATGGGCTCTGGAAGTGTGACTGCTGTGGCTGAAGCGCTTTTATTTGATCTAATTTTGGTTAAATTTGAACAGCCACTTGTGGAGTGGAGTGTGAGCGGCTGTGCCCTGCTCAGGAGTCCCGGCCAGGCGTCAGGGCACCTGGATTTTGCAGCTCATGTCTTTGGAGATTGTTCAGTTGGTCCTTATTGTTCCTTATTCAGGCACTCAGTCGTGTCCAACTCTGTGACTCCATGGACTGCGGCGCACCAGGCCTCCCTGTCCGTCACCATCTATCGGAGCTTGTTCAGACAAGTCCATTGAGTCGATGATGCCATGCAGCCATCTCATCCTCTTTCGTCCCCTTCTCCTTCTGCCTTCAGTCTTTCCCAGCATCAGGGTCTTTTGCAATGAGTCTGTTCTTCACATCAGTTCTTCACATGGCCAAAGTATTGGAGTTTCAGCTTCAGCATCAGTCCTTCTAATGAACTGGTTTGGTCTCCTTGCAGTCCAGGGGGTTCTCAAAAGTCTTCTCCAACACCACAGTTCAAAAGCATCAATTCTTTGGCACTCAGCCTTCTTTATGGTCCAGTTCTCACATCCATACATGACTACTGGAGAAACCATAGCTTTGACTAGGTGGATCTTTGTCAGCAAAGTAATGTCTCTGCTTTTTAATATGCTGCCTAGGTTTGTCATTAGCTTTTCTTCCAAGGGGCAAGTGTTTTTTAATATCATGGCTGCAGTCACCATCTGCACTGATTTTTGGAGCCCAAGGAAATAAAGTCTCTCTCTGTTTCCATTTTTCCCGCATCTTTGCCATTAAGTGATGGGACCGGATACCATGACCTTAGATTTTTGAATGTTGAATTTTAAGCCAGCTTTTTCACTCTCCTCTTTTAGCTTCATCAAGAAGCTCTCTAGGTCCTCTTCACTTTCTGCCATAAGAGTGGTGTTATTTGCATATCTGAGGTTATTGACCTTTCTCCAGGCAATCTTGATTGTGGCTTGTGCTTTATCCAGCCCGGCATTTCGCATGATGTACTCTGTCTGCATCATCATTTAGGACTTGAAATAGCTCAACTGGAATTCTGTCACCTCCACTAGCTTTGTTCGTAGTGATGCTTCCTAAGGGCACTTGACTTTGCATTCTAAGATGTCTGGCTCTAGGTGAGTGATCACACTATCGTGGTTATTTGGGTCATCAGGATCTTTTTTGTATAGTTTTTCTGTGTATTCTTGCCACCTCTTCTTAGTATCTTTTGTTTTCATTAGGTTCATACCAATTCTGTCCTTTATTGAGCCCATCTTTGCATGAAATGTTCCCTTGGTATCTCTAATTTTCTTGAAGAGATCTCTAGTCTTTCCCATTCTATTGTTTTCCTCTATTTCCTTGCATTGATCACTGAGGAAGGCTTTCTTATCTCTCTTTGCTATTCTTTGGAACTTGCCATTTGAATGGGTATATCTTTCCTTTTCTCCTTTGCCTTTCGCTTCTCTTCTTTTCTCAGCTATCTGTAAGGCCTCCTCAGACAGCCGTTTT
This sequence comes from Bison bison bison, assembly GCF_000754665.1. Lineage (NCBI taxonomy): Eukaryota > Metazoa > Chordata > Mammalia > Artiodactyla > Bovidae > Bison > Bison bison. The sequence continues at coordinate 218,240 of NW_011480439.1, forward strand.
GCCTTTTTGCCTTTTTTTTCTTGGGGATGGTTTTGATCACCATGTAATGTTGGTGTTTGTGAATAAGCGGCGATGGGTGTGTATTAAGGTCTTGTTTCTAGCTCCTCGTGTATTTGGACGCCATTTCTTTTAAACACACTAGGGGGCAGAATTACTGTGTGATTGGTTTTGAGATAAAATTAAATCATCGTGTACTTTTATATAAATAAGGTGCCTTTAGCATCTAAAGTTGGTAATTTTTGTTTTTGCATTGCTTAAACAATGACAATAATTACACCCTGCACTGAAAATTGAGACCTTTGAATTTGCCCATTTCAGGTGTTATTTCTTAAAATAGGAACCAGTCTGAGTAACGGCCTTGTGTTTTCACTTTGTTACCCCTCGTGTTAGAGGAGGGGAGTGAACCCCACAGTCGTTGGCCTGTGTCGGATTCCATCTGGCGCAAACAGACAAGAAGGCACCTGGTCTCCACTTTACAGGTGCTCAGAAACCGGCTGCCCAGATGGAAGCAGGGGGAGCCGGCAGCGGGCTGACAGTGTCCATCGCTTTGCCACGGGCAGGGCTGGGTCTGGCCTGTGGCCACCGTGAGGCTCCCTGCTGCTCACCGTGTCGTCCAGTCGCCCCGTCGCCTGCCCCTTCCCACAGCCCTGCAGACGCCTGCCCAGCCGCGGGCAGCATTCCTGCCCCCTTGCTGCCTTCCTGCAGGCCCAGCTCACTTCCTGGTATTTTCAAAAGGGCCTATATTCCCCTGTATGTGTGGGCCAAAGCAGCATTTGTACTTTGTGGACAAATTCGTGTCCTTGCGTCCCTGGGGCATGTGGAGCTGGCTTCGTGTCCATCTTGAGGTGGGCTAGAAGGAAACAGGAATCCGCTCTCCCCTGGGGGAGAGCTTCCGGGCCCTGAGGAGAACACTGGGGAAGCTGGAGCAGAGCCTGCCTGGGTCTGCTGCTGACATGCGGGGCTGAGCGTAGATGCCTGCCTGCCTGGCCACCCAACCCAGGTGGTCGTGTCATGGTGGGCGTGGGGGCCACCCGGCCCTCAGCTCGCTGGAGCCTGCAGGATGGCCGCGCCCTGCCCACCCGCAGGGCTGTGG
>NW_011480439.1:219432-220508 GCF_000754665.1 Bison bison bison
GCAGGGCTGTGGCTCGGGCTGTTCTGGCTGCAAGTGACCTGACTGCAGGCCGCGTAGGGGCTGCTGCCCTTTTTGTGGGGCTGTGTCCACTGTCGGCACCAGCGAGGCTTCCTGCCCGGAGCCCCTGGAGAGCCTGGTCTCCTTGGGGAGGAGGGGACAGTGGGGCGCCCGCTTCCATGGCTGCTCAGTTAAGGAGGCGAACTGTCAGGCTGGAGTTTCCGAAGTGCCAGGTGCCCTGGACATGTGAATGTAGGAAGGAGCCCTGCGTGTACCCCTTTGGTGTAAAAGCTTCACGTGGCTGTGAAGCGTTGGGCCGCCAGGAGCAGCACAGACGTGTCCCCGTAATCCGCTCTGTTCCGGGTTGTTTCCAGGGACGTTCCGGAGGATCACCGCAGCTGCCTCGAGGCTCCTGAGGGACGGCGCGGACGGCGGCTTCTACGGCCTGGAGAGCCTGAACGCGTGGGTGCGCTCCATGGTCCCCACGCACCCGGCCCTGGTGCTGCTCTGGTGTCAGATCCTGCTGCTCGTCAGCCACACCGACTACCGCTGGTGGGCAGAGGTGCAGCAGACCCCCAAGTACGTGCGCTCTCCCCCCGGCAGGCCCGCCCGGCTCCTGTGCGCGGCTCTCAGCGGCCGGAGCTCGGCCCGGTCTTCCCGAGGCGTTGAAAGGTTCTGCTCCCATGCCTTTCTTTCCTGGACACCATTGCAGGGAAATGTGGTTTGACTGCAGGCATTCACAATAGCCACTGCTTTTCACACGTGACTTCCTTGGCAAGCTCTTTGACACCGTTCCATCTTACGGGCCATTCTTGTCCTGTGTCCCTCCTGCTGGGTTCTTGTTCTTAAATTGGTTCCAGAGCCAGAAATGTTGCAACATTTTAACTTTGTTATAAGTTAAATGTGGTTCTGGTTATTCTTAGATAATGCAGTCATTATTTAGCCGCGTTTCAAAACTACCTTATTTTTTGTCGTTCAGAAAGACTTACTAAGTATGTGATTGTGGGTGGCCCTCTTTTTGTAAAAAGTTTCCAGGTGTGACTCTGATTTCAGGCCCCTCTTGCCCAGCCGTGTGTGCG
>NW_011480439.1:220652-233791 GCF_000754665.1 Bison bison bison
GTGCCGCGCTCGCAGGTGCTGGTCCGCTCGGTGCTTTGTGCGGTTGGGTGTGCGGAGGAGGAGTCAGTGTTTCCGGCCCTCCACGTGCTCACGGCGAGCTGGGGGAGCAGAGCAGTGAGCGTCTAATCTGCTTAGAGGACAGTTTAAGCTCGCCATGGTGGCTTCAGTGCCGTGAAAGTCAGGAACGGAAAGTCAGAGTCTCTTCCTTGAGAGCTTCTTCACTGTGCATGTGAATCGCCTGTGGGGCTCGTTCAGATCGGATTCAGTTCACCCAGAGAGTAGGGCCCGGGACTCTGCATTTCTGCCCGGCTCCTGGGGCTGCCAGTGTCTGGTCTGAGGGGCCTGCTCTGCACACCGAGGCCCCGTGGTGGGTGCTGTCTCCCTTCTGTCCACCTGCCTAGCACCTGCGGGTCCTCACAGCTAGCTCAGGCCCCGCCCCACCTAGTCCTGCCTGGTATGACAGGGAGGACGTGGTGAGGCTCCCCAGACTCGTCCTGGGGCGAAGGCAAGAACACCAGAGGCTGGCACCCCAATTCCTGAGTATCCGGCTGTCAGGTCCAACAGTGGGCGTGGCCCTTGGAACAAGCCCTCGTTGCTGTGCTTTTGGTTATAAGCAGCTTTTAGGGGAGACACCTGCCGAGGCATTTAGGGGTACAGTCTCTTGACCTGCAGATGACTCTTAAATGGTGCAGGCCCCCAAAACTATATGTGTATGTGTAGAGTGTGTGCATGTCTAGAGTGAGTGTGTGTGTGTGCGTGTGTGCCTGAGCACAAACGTGGCGACTTACTAGTAGTTGAATCTAGCTGAAGAGTATGTGACTGTTAATTGAGTTATTCTTTTAGTTTTTCTGTTGGCTTGAAAATTTTCAAAATAGAAGTGAAGAAAAAAGATGGGCGAGGGCCTTTAGAGAGCAGCTCCAAACAGTGGTCAGGGTAGGTCTGCTCTGGAGGGAAGCAGAGTAATAGGAAATGGGGACACGAGAGAGTTTCCGGGTGAGAGGTCGAAGGGTGTGGGCCACTCTTATGATACAGAGCATTATCTAGAGTTGGTGAGAGCGGATGGGCTTTGAGGCACAGACCTCAGGTTTGTGATACTGATTTAGTTTTTGCCAGATTTTTACAATCGAACTTAAATTTTCCTGATTTCTCTCCATATATCAGCAGATACAGGAAGGCCGTCCATCCTGGGTTCTTAGCTCAGTCATCGCTTCCTCAGGAACGCTTCTTGATTTCTCTTTGATTGGTGAAATCTCACACTATCTGCTCTCACTCCAGCCTTTGCCTCTTTTTTCTGGCATGTGTTGAAACTGTAATTTGATGTTTATTTGAGTGACAATTTGGTTTCCATCTCTCTCTCCCTTGAGAATGTTACCCCACAAGGGCCCTCATTGTACTCCCAGCACTAACGTGAGTTAGTGATTTAATTACCCTGACGCTGCAGCAGCAGAGTCCTTTCACGCACATAGCACCAAGTGCCAGGTGTTGTTCTAAGGGCTTCCTGTTATACTAAGTCATTAAAACCCCTAGGACTGCATGCATATTACAGATGAGGAGGCTTCTTTCCCCAGAGAGGTAAAGTAACTTGCGTGCGGTCACAGGTTAACACACGTGTGCATACGTGATCCCCCGCTTGTTTATTTTCACCTGTTATAGCTTCACTGTCGCAGTAGTGTGCGTTCACTTCTCGGTGCTCTGGCTGCTGTTCACTGGTCTCTGGGTCTAGGTCAGTGCCGTAGTGCTTTGCCTGCTGTAGGTATGGAGCGTGGTTTGAAATCGGGGAGCGTGATACCTCCAGGTTTGTTCTCTTTCTCAAGCTTGTGTTGGCTCTTCAGAGTCTTTTACAGGTTCTGTGTGAATTTTGGAATTTTTTGTCAAGTTCTGTGAAAAGTGCCACTGGAATGTGGATAGGGATTGCAATGAATTGATAGATTGCTTTGTATGTTATGGGCATTTTAACAATGTTGTTGTTGTTGTTTAGTCATTCAGTTGTGTCCAACTCTGTGGGACCCCCATGGACTGTAGTCCTCCAGGCTCTCTGTCCATGGGGTTTCCCAGGCAGGAATACTGGAGTGGGTTGCCATTTCTTTTTCCAGGGGATATTTCCAACTTAGGGCTTGAACCTGCATCTCCTGCCTTGCAGGTGGGTTCTTTCCTCTGAGCTGCCTGGGAAGCGCTCTAACAGTATTAATTCTGCTGATCCATGAGCAAGGAATGTCTTTCCTCTCGTTTGTGTCTTCTTTAGCTTCTTTCATCAGTGTCTCAAAGCTTCACCTCCTTGGTTAAATTTATTCCTATTTTATTATTTTTGATGAAATTGTTAATGGGGCTTCATTAATTTCTGTTTGTTATTGGTGTATAAAAATGCCGCAGATTTCTGTATACAGTAAGTCCCCTACATACAGGCCTTGGAGTTGTGAGCTTTCAGAGATGCAAATGTGTGTTCACGTGTCCAGTCATGCAAGGCCCACGTGTCTGGCATACAGTGTCGCCTGCGTGCGTTGTCCACAGACGGCTGTGCTTTAGGGTACCGTACACTACTGTGTAGGGTCCGGTGGTATAGGGTCTTTATTTCAAGACCAGGATATCGTCTGCGATGAGAGGAGAAAAGCTACTACCCAGACATCAGCGGATCGTTTTTTTTTTTTAAGAGAGTAGATACAATTGAATCCAGCAAGGAACTGGAGCCTGTGCCATCCACATCAGGATGAGTGAAACTCCATCCGCCCTCTGTCTCCTCTTGCTGACGATCCTTCCGCCCTACTGTCTCCCACCCACCTCCCTCTCCAGTCATTTTTCTTGCTTGTTCACTCAGGGCCAACCCCCGTGTGTCAGTGGTTGTACTCGACTTTTCAAGGCACTGTACTGTAGGATTTCTTTGTTTTTGGTATGTTTTTTCATGTGTTATTTGTGTGAAGGGTATTTATAAGCCTATTGCAGTACAGTGGGCTTCCAGAGCTGATTGTGTTAGTTGAGTGCTTAGGCCAATTTTGTTGGACTTAGGATGCACCCTTAGAACAGAACTCACTCGTACGTGGGGGACTTACTGTGTTGATTCTGTATGCTGAAGCTTTACTGAGCTCATTGTTGCTTCTGACGGGTTCTGAGTGGGCGCCTCAGGGCTTCTGCATGCACTGTCACGCCACGTGCAGGCAGTGGAAGCCAGACTTCGTTCTGACTTGATGCCTTTTCTCTCTGTTTCTTGCTTAATTGTTATGGCTGGGACGTCCAATACTGTGTTGAGTAAAGATTGTGGGAGCGGGCACCCTTGTCTTATTCCTGGTCTTAGAGGAAGAGCTTTCAGCTCTTCACCATTGACTATGACGTTAGCTGCAGGCTTGCCATATATGGCCTTTATTATGTTGATGAATGGTCTCTCTGGACCCATTTTACTGAGAGTTTTTTTTTTTTTTATCATAAATAAATGTTGAACTTTGTTAAGTGCTTCTTGTTGAGATGATCATTTTTTAATTTTTCATTTTGTTAACATGATGTATTGGTCGATTTACAGATGTTGAACCATCCTTGGCATCCCTAGGTAAATGCCACTTGTCGTGATATGGGGCCTCTCTAATGTCCTGCTGCGTTCGGTTTGCTGTACCTTGTCGAGGGTGTTGCATCTGTCTTAATCAGGATATTGCCGTGTGATTTTCCTTTCTGGTGTGTCCTTGTCTGGCTGTTGTGACGCGTGTCCGTTTCCAAAAGATGAAAGTGAATCACTAGAGTTTGGGGTACAGAGTAGTACAAGCCATTATTTTTTTTACACATATCCTCTGCAGATATAGCACTGCTTCATCAGATTGTCACCGAGGCTCTGTACACAGCCCAGCACACGCCGGCTCTCAGACGAGCCCGGGCCCCCAGGCCGTGCGTCCTGGAAGTACCACGGCTGCCACAGTGGGGTCTGCTCTGCTCTGCTCCTTATTTGGGGGACTGCATCGTCATGGACTTATCCTTTGCTTTCTGCTGTCAGGTGGGCTGTTAAGGTCCTGCATATGCAGTCACCTTTTATTTGGGAAGATCGTTCACTATCAGTAGCTGGCAGCATCTGTCTTGGGCGCTTGCCCTCCGACAAACTGGGACCAAATTTGGGTTGACATTGGACCTTCTCTGTGTTCACTGCTAATATTTGAATTGCACATTCTCTGCTCCACCTTCAGAGGCTCTTTTCCTTACGGCTGTACCGTGGCGGAACACAGAGTTACAGCTGGAATGCAGGTCATGTTGGGGCTGGCAGGAGGGCTGACTGAGTAAGGAAGGGTTTCTGTTGACATATAATTTGCGGTGCGGTGAACATGCTCTTCTGTGCCCAGTGAGGTCAGGTCGCCCACCACAAGCAAGGTTTGGGACAGTGCCATCACGACAGGCACTCCCGTGTCCAGAGCCGTCACCTGTCCCCCACGTGCCCTTGGTAACCACACTCCGTCTTCTGTCTCTGCATGTAGCCTATTGCAGAATGCCTTGTGAACGGAAGCCCGCGGTCTGTGCCCTCTGAGTCTGGCTTCTGTCACTTAGCTCAGTGTATTTAAGGTTCATTCACTGTGTTGCACACATCAGAATTAGCTTCTTGTGATTGCTGCCTTGTTTCGCGTTGTGTGCACGTCCACTTATCCATTCACTCGTTCAAAAACAGAAATGGTAAAGTTTTCTTTTTTTTTTTTTACCTGTAGAATTTTTTTATGCCAGTTCTCGTTCAAATACTGAGATGTTGGTAGGAAAAGTTGACACATTTCAGAATATTCTAGTCCTGATGTCGTCTCCATCTCTGCTAAGCCTTGGCTGATGAGGCGAGGGCCTTATCTTACTGACCCTCGAGTCAGTTTGCGAGCATGGCAACTGCTGCATGGTGGCCAGAATTGAGAATTGGCCAGAATTGAGTGGTGGCCAGAATTGAGAATCTCAGAGTTCGTAATCATTTATGCCTCATCATAGGTATATGATAAGCCTATGCCTTAGTTCGTATGCCTTATCATAGGCAAATGACAAGCCTGTGACGATGCAGTCCCCCAAATAAGGAGCAGAGCTGAGCATACCCCACCTGTTTGTAATGGGAATTACGATGAGGTAAGAAGTAAACGTGAACTGAAATAACCTTCGCTGGTGAAGAATTAATTTTGCAGAAAAGCTTTTAGTCGGGGTTTCCATGATAACATGGGCACTGCAGGTGTGTTTAGGCTGGCAACTGAAGACTGAAACGTGGGCATGGGGAGGTTTTCCTCTGGCTCCTGACAGCTTTCAGGGCCTTCCAGAGGCTGTAGCTGTGAGATCAGATGCCGCTGATGAGGTAAGAGCACTTCAGGGTGGAGTTGGCCTTCCAGTCAAGCAGCTTAGTTTCCTGCCTGTTAAGTCTCCTCTTTTCTTTAGTTTTCCACGTGTGCTTCATCCCATAGCTCAGGAGTAGATCACTGAGAGTGGCTCTTACATCATTCTGGTATGGCCGTATTTAAAGTAAACGGACTGCTTTAGAACTGGGACAGAGCAATAAGTGTCTTCAGTGTTTTGAAAATAAGCCCCTGCCGCCTCAGAAACGCCGTCAGAGCTTCTGTTGCTCCTTCTAGAAGACGCAGCCTGTCCAGCACGAAGTCGCTGAGTCCGGAGACGTCTGGAGAGGACGAGGATCTGGACGTGGCTTCCAAGCTGGGGATGTGCAACAGAGAGATCGTGCGGAGAGGCGCCCTCATTCTCTTCTGCGACTACGTCGTAAGTGTGCGAATGCCGGCGGTGGCGGGGTCAGGGTTCACGCGGCTGATGCCGCTCCAGACTGACTTCCGCCCTCCCGCCAGTTCCGCCAGTGAAAAACTAAATTTGAATCCTGCTCCTAACTATAATGGGAAGTCAGACTCGGATCTGGTCCCAGGAGTTGAGGTTCGTCTGCAGAAGGCTGGGTCAGCCATCACTTGCTCAGGCCACTTGCAGCGCTGGGTGCCTTTGTCGTCTTCAGTGACAGTACTAATGGGAAGGAACTACAAATCTGAGTGAGGTTCTGACTAAATCTGTTTAAATCTGTGGAAAAGGTTTTCAGAAGTTGATTGCCGCGTTTTAAATAGATTCCTGTTTGAATGACATTCTTTTAAAATATGACTCTTTTAGTATTTTTTTACCATAAAATTACAGTCATCTCTTGTTTAACACAGAAAATTTGCAAAAGCCAAATAAGTAAACAGAAGAAAATTAAACCTTATTGGTAACAACTCAGAGAGGACCCAATGTTCCACCTCGTTGACGTTTGATCCTTTCTCCGCGTGGACGGGAATACCGCCCGCCTCGGGGCAGACATGACGCGCTCCCCTCCGCCCTCTGCAGAGCTTCTTCCTGCCATGATGGCAGTTTGTTAATACTTACACATTGCTTTACATTCTTGTTGTTGAAGTAGTTTTTCTATCTTGTTCCACTTTTTAAAGTAATTTGTTATAATTATATAATGATGTTTTCACAGAACAGTAGGAAAAGTATTTATTTTATGTTAATAGTATCAAATTATCCCACATGAAAAGTATTAATCATTAACCCGATGGCAGAAAATGTATCTTGTTTTAACAATTTCTGCCTAGGATCAGGAATTATAATGAAAAGGCAACATACATATTTTAAAATGTGTATTTTTTATCTCCTTATAAATCTTATGTGAAATATCTTCCCTTAAGGTTCATCGGATATGTAGGAATCATTCATATTTTAAATTCAGAAACTATCAAAACTGTGACAGTTAACAGGGAATTCTTTTTTTCCACTGACTTGTCACAAAGTTGGAGCAAGAGTAGTTGGAGAGCTCCCGTCAGGAGGCCGGACCGCGGCCCGGGGCAGGGGATGCAGGTGCGCTCTGGCTGGAGTGCCGCCTGCCCTGGAGTCTCACGCGGCCGCCACTGCCCTGGGCGCCCCACGTCCTCAGCCCTGGGGGCCGAGCTGCTGGGGTGCACGTCCCTGGGGCCTGATGGAATGTCACGGCCACGATGTGTGGTTGTTGGGGCTGGGGTGGCGGGGGTCAGGCTCTGTGAAGTGTGTTTCGACCTCGTCAGTACCGCTGTCCAGACGCTAGGCGTTTTCAGTGAGGGCTGCAGTCTGGAACCGGCTCTCTCCTCCCTGCCTGTCCTGGCCTCTTCTGTGGCGTCGCCGTGTGTGTCCACTGGACGGTGGCCTCTCATTGCTGGCTTTGTCCTCAGTGCCAGAACCTGCATGATTCGGAGCACTTGACATGGCTCATCGTGAACCACATTCAAGACCTGATCAACCTGTCCCACGAGCCTCCGGTGCAGGACTTCATCAGCGCCATCCATCGGAATTCCGCTGCCAGTGGCCTTTTCATCCAGGCAATTCAGTCTCGCTGTGAAAATCTTTCAACTGTAAGTCTCCTGGGTGCCGGCTGATGCGCGTTTTCTCTGCCTGAAGAATGGAGCATTGACATTTTTGGCTTCTCTTGCTGTGGGACGCGGGCCCGGGGCGTGCGGGGTGCAGTGGTTGCAGCCCCCGGGCTCCAGAGCAGAGGCCCCAGAGTTTTGGTGCACAGGCTTTGTTGCTCAACTGCGTGTGGGATCCTCCCGGATCAGGGATCGAACCCATGTCTCCTGCATTGACAGGTGGATTCTTTACCCCTGAGCTACCGGGGAAGCCCCCATTGGTTTTTTAACCTATTCTTTCCACTGGGCAAACCCGCTGCCCTCATCTCTCTCCTTTCTCACTCTGCAGCCCACCATGCTGAAGAGAACGCTCCAGTGCCTGGAAGGGATCCACCTGAGCCAGTCGGGTGCCGTGCTGATGCTGTACGTGGACAAGCTTTTGTGCACGCCGTTCCGTGTGCTGGCTCGCATGGTCGACACCCTTGCTTGTCGCCGGGTGGAAATGCTTTTGGCCGCAAATTTACAGGTACTAGGAGATAACATTGCGCGTTGATTTTTACTGGAAACTTGGCAGGGCAGGTGAAGCTCTGGGCCGGCTCCTCCTCCGCAGGCGTCGTCTTCACGGCCCCGAGCGACGTGTGCAGCACGGATGCGTCGGTCCTTTTTGTGTGTCCCACTCTTGTGCTTCCTGTGCTTACGGTCCGCCTCTGCTCCCAGGAGCCGGACGCAGCTCTCGTGTTCTGTAGATGAGCGCAGTGCCTCTGACCTCCTGTGCGTCACACACACTGACGTGGTCTTGTCTCCTCTAGAGCAGCACGGCCCAGCTGCCGGCGGAGGAGCTGATCCGGATCCAGGAGCACCTGCAGAGCAGCGGGTTAGCACAGAGGTAACGCATGGCCGGGCTTCTCACCGCAGGTGCGGAGACAAGGGTTCACAAGGGCATAGCCTCACAGGACAAGAGAGGGACGTGCATTCTAGGTGGCAGATGGGCCTCGAGAGAGCCTTCAAAATTACCCGGTCTCTGTGTGCAGAGTGCAGACCCGCTCTGCCGCGTTAGTGCCCGTGGCTGAGAAGGGTGCGCATTGGCATAGCTCTCGCTTACTGTCTGCTCTGAGTGGCAGTACCAGTGATCAGCTCTGTCTTAGGATCGAAACCTGTGATCCGATCAGTGAGTGAGACAGCAGAGCTGAGACACGTTACCCAGAAGTGTGTCTGCAGCTCGTCAGTGTTCTCGCTCCATAGCAATCTATCACCTCCTTTTGTCTGCAGAGCCTTAGAGGCCTTTATCTGAAATCCTGATGCCTATGACGTGAGTGTATTTCCATCACTGCAGAATAAAAGGGAGCTTTACCTTCTCTCCTGTGCTGGGTCAGTGTGCTGTGACTGCAGTCTCAGGAGTAGCAGTTGATGGTCTAACTCAGAGGGACAGGACTTCCTGGGCAGTGTGTGGCCTCAGGTGACCTGTCAGCACGTGGAGTGGCTGACATTGTAGTCTGCATCAGAACTCTGTTCTCAAAACAAGTGATGGGAGGTCAGACTTTCTTTTTTCGTCCCTAGATGAGGAAGAATAAAAATACCCTGTGCCAGATGAGGTGATTCGTTTATGAAGTGAATGTAGATGGGTATAAACTGTGTATTATGCGGAGACTGAGTGGATCTGTGCCCTGGGGTCTTACCTGGTCCACGTGGGTCCCCGAGCAGCGCCGAGTGGCGCTCACGCTGTGTGTCCCTGCGGCGCTGTCCGGTGAGCAAGGCTCCTGGAGAATGCTGACGGGCCGCGTCTCTGGAGGCTGCCCGTCAGCTAGGCCTGACTCTGCGCCGTGACCTGTGTGAGTGTCGAGGAGGAGCAGCTCTGCACAGTCTCAGGCACGTCTCATCTCGCTGGAAGAGCCTGTGTGGCTTCTAACCCGCGTGTGATTGCCTTCCAGACACCAGAGGCTCTACTCCCTGCTGGACAGGCTTCGTCTCGCCACCGCACCGGGGTCGCATGGCCCCACGCCCCCCGTCACGTCCCACCCCCTGGACGGGGATGGGCCCCTGGCACTGGAGGCAGTGAATCCTGACAAAGTAAGTGTCTGCGTGTTGACACCCCGGCCCTTGGGTTGCTGAGGACTGCTGTCCGCCTGGGCCATGGGGTGGCTCAGGTGCCAGGTCCTCCCGGCACCCAGTGCAGCCCCCGAGGGCCCTCAGCCTGCCCTGATTCTTGCCCGCGGTGGGTACAGTTGCATCGGTGACAGGGCCGTGCAATGCAGCCCTGGCTTTTAGCAGGGGCCGAGGGTCGGGTGGTCGATGGAGAATCGGAACACGGTGTCTGTGGCCCACCCACCCGAGTTGTCTCCTCTGCTTAGGCCTGCTGATCTGCACATATCCACCCCCGACCTGTGGGCCCTGGCACCTTGTCCTGGGTTGGGAACCACTCACCTCAGAGCTGGGGCTCGTTCAGAGCCCTGGCAGAGCCTTGCTGCTGTCCTTTCTGGGAGCGAGTTCAGTTTAAATATGTCATTGGACCCCAGAATCCAGCATCCCGAGCAGAGGCTAGTGAGGCCTGGGCCGCAGTTCTCAGGCGTGACTTGTCCTCACTTCCACGGCGCTGGCCCTGGGGAGAGGGAGCAGAGCAGACGCCCAGAGGCGATGGGCACAGTGCCCAGCAGGGCGGACAGAGGTGGGCCCGCTGCCCTCAGGGCACGGCTGAGGCTCAGGCACAGCGGCGCCTTCAGCGGATGAGGGGAGGCGGTGTGGACAGGTCACAAGTCCGCATCACTGCCCTCATGGCCTCTCCCATAGGAGGGCCCGCGGGGTGGTGACGGCCAGCATCTGGTCTCACTGAGGGTTGGTCGTGGCCCAGGGATGGCCCAGTGTGCTTGGGCCAGGCCATGGGCGTGAGGGTCAGGCAACGCGGAGACAGGCTGACGGTCAGCTTGCAGCCCCGAGAGCCCGCGCGGCTGCAGCCTGCCGTCTCCTTCCCTTCTGTCCAGGACTGGTACGTGCAGCTGGTGAAGGCCCAGTGCTGGACTCGGTCAGACTCTGCCCTGCTGGAAGGCGCAGAGCTGGTGAGCCGGATCCCCGCGGGCGACCTGGGCGCCTTCATGATGCACTCGGTACGGGGCTAGGGACGTGGGGTCTGCGTCGCTTTCACCGCTCGCGCGGGCCTGCCCTGCTCCACTGTGGCATGACCTGCTTGCAGTGTGCGCCCCTCACCTTTGTGCCTTAAAGGCAGGGAACCTGATGCAGCGTGTGACCTCAGCCTCCTGTGTTTAGCTCACCCTTTCACGCAGTTAAAGGAAATCAATTATAAGTGTTAGTCGCTCAGTTGTGTCCGACTCTTTGAGACCCCATGGACTGTAGCCCGCCTGGCTCCTCTGTCCATGGAATTCTCCAGGCAAGAATACTGCAGTGGGTTGCCATTCCCTTCTCCAGGGGATCTTGCCAACCCGGGGATCAAACTTGCATCTCTTGCGTCTCCTGTGTTGGCAGGTGGATTCCTTGCCACTGGCACCCCCTGGGAACCTGAAAGAAGCAGGCTCCCTTGACTTGCAGTGAGATCTGCTTGTCTCGCGCCCCTGACAGGCAGCAGCAGCGTGGTGTTGCGGTGCGTGATGGAGTAGACTCTGTGATGATGTTCTGGAAACTAGGAAGCCCCTCCCTGCATGCAGTGCATGCAGGGAGGCCCCCGCCTCATGAGGCAGCCTGCAGGCTGCTGTGTGGAGCTGGCCACAGCCCTGGCGGGTCCCTTCTCAGACCTCCTGGGACCAGCGGCTGATAAACCTTTAGGTGTCGTGGTGCTGCCTTGAGTAGACCAAGTGGGAGTGACGTAGGCCCAGGGGACAGTCCAGGTGTGACACGGAGAGCCTCGGTGCAACCACGCAGCCGCGTGTTCCCAAGCACTGACCCTCCATCAGTGTGAAAATAAAAGCTCCGTGGAAAAAGAACAGGAGCATCAGTTTGCTAAAATCATTTTAAGAGCCATTCAGTGAAAGCTGATTTGCTGGTAAATGATAAGCTTACTTAATAACCGATTTATTGAATTTTCCAAATTTGCGAATTAGACTTTTACCAGCTTTAAAGAAAGGCTCAGCATTAATGGCTGTACCAGAGGGCTCAGTTTTGGTCACTGGTGATGACACGCTTTTCTGAATGTTAACTAAAGATCTGCTGGAAAGATCCTTAAATGGCTTTCAAAAGCTGGCAGAGCACAATACAAATTGAAGCATTATCGAATGAGTGCTGTTTTTCCAATCAAACTTGCCACATTTCTATGCCTGCTGTGATTTCTTTCACCTGCTTTTGAAACATCACTTTTTTTTTTCAGACACTGGGGACGTTTGGTGTTCCACTGATTTCCTGCGTGGCACATCAGCTTGATTTTGTATCTGTATCAGTTAAAATTCCATCATATTAAATTTTTGACTTCAGATAAATATGAAGGCAGAAACATTTCTTTAGAATTAAAGTACCAGGACTTCCCTGGCTGTCCAATGGTTAGGACTCTGCGCTTCCACTCGGGGGCTTGGGTTCCATCCTTGGTTGGGGAGCTGAGATCACACATGCCTTGTGGCTCTGCCAAAATAAATAAAACTTGAAGGAACTAGTAGAGTCCAGAAACATACCTCATTGGTCGGATGTAGGATGGGGGCGGTCGGTTATCTGTGACAGAAGCGGGAGCAGGTACTTGTTCGCGAGTCTCTGACGCCGTGCTTATCTGCCGTCTCCGAATGTCTGTGTTCTGCTCTCTGCTGTGTGTCTCTTGCCTGACTGGACACGTGTCACAGTCGTTGTTCAACCTCTAATGCCCCGATTCAGGAGTTCAACCTGAGCCTGTTGGCGCCGTGCCTAGGCCTGGGCATGCGTGAGATCTCGGGGGGCCAGGAGAGCCCCCTTTTTGAAGCAGCTCGCACGGCAACTCTGGACCGCGTGACTGTTGTGGTCCAGCAGCTTCCCGCCGTCCACGAAGCTTTCCAGCCGTTCCTGCCCACGCAACCCAGCGCCTACTGGAGCAAGCTGGATGACCTCTTTGGTAAGTACACTGAAAGCTCCTCTTACTTTTATAAAATGCTGCAGAGCCGGTGCCAGGCCTTGCGCCGAGTGAAGGCACAGTGAAGGCTGCGGGCCAGCACTCTGTGGCATGTAGAGGCAGCCGGGGGCCCGCCCTGGGCCCTGGCTCCGAGTGTCCTTGCTGTGTGTCCCGCTTTGCCATGCTTTGGCGTGGCCCAGGCTCCGGGCCCCGAGGAGCGCAGTCTCAGCCTCGGGAACACGGGGCCTGGGCTCACGGGACGGCGGGGTGTGTGCAGTGTGTTCCGGGAGCCATGTCTGCAGCCGCTGTCAGCTTCGCAGGGAAGGTCAGGGCTCTGCTGGGGGCTCGTCCACCCACGGGGCCTTCTGTTCCAGGGGATGCTGCACTGTATCGGACTCTGACCACCCTGGCCCGGGCCCTGGCCCAGTACCTGCTGGTGTTCTCCAAGCTGCCCAGCCATTTGCACCTTCCTCCTGAGAAAGAGAGGGACACTGTGAAGTTCATGGTCATGACTCTCGAGGTAAGCCGCAGCGCGGGAACTCGGGCTCAGAGCTGCGGGAAGGCTGAGGCACCGCCTGCAGAGGGAGGAGGCTCCTCTGTCTGAAACCCAGAGGGGGGCCAGCCTGACGCCCGAGGCCTGCCCTCCCCTCAGTGCCCGTGTCCCGCAGCACGCCCACCCCCGCTCCTCTGAGCACGGTCGCTCCTCTTGTGGCTCTGTTGTACAGTTTGCCTCGTGAGGTTGGCAGCATCTGCCCCCATCTCTGCCTCTTGGCTGGGGGGGCAGATGCTGCCAACCT
>NW_011480439.1:233891-239314 GCF_000754665.1 Bison bison bison
CTGATGAGTCAGACCTGGGACCTGGCCTCCTGCCCGGGGTCTCCCAGGTACAGGGCGGGGAGGCCTTGTTCACTTATTTGTGAGTCTGTTTCCTTGATGCCAAGAAAGTTTTTTGATTTAGTACAAACCATCCATTTAAATTTATTTCCAGGGAGAAAAATTCTTGAGTATTTTAATTTTAAACACTTAAAAAGTAGCGATCTGAGAAATTTGTTACGTTTCAAATTGAGCAATAAGCCTGCTATTTCAGCTGTGGGGAATTGAACGCTCTTGGTGTTAACACTTATAAATACCCCCAACCTGAAACGTGTGCACAGGGTGGGCCCCGGTCCTTTCATGCGCCCTCTGGAGAAGCGCCCGGCCTGCGCCCTGGGAGGCAGACACCTGAACAGTGCCCACACCCCCGCCGCCGGGCCGCGGGGAGACAGCGGCATGCAGAGGGCACTCACACGCTTGCTCCTGAAGCGATGAGCCCGAGTGCTGTGACCCTGCCCTTCAGGTGCTGGGGCCGCAGGAAGGCTGGCAGACAGGCACCTGGTGATGTTGCAGAGGCCGCTGCCGTCGCCATGGGCAGGGCGGCCCTCCCTGCAGCATCCCGTTCAGGGCTCACTGTAGCCCTGTGAGGGCTGCTGGTCTCGTTTCACAGACGAGGGAAGCCGGGCTGAGCGGCTCTACCTGCTGGGAAGCAGCCAGCACAGCCTCACTGTCGGGTTCAGCCTCCATGACTGTGGCCGAGGCCAAGGCCCCGGGCTGTGGGAACCCCCCGGGCTGTGGGAGTTCTAGGGGAGCGCCTAGCCCACAGCCTGAGTGGTCAGAGCCGGAGGCGCAGAAGCTGAAGACAGGGCAACCAGATGAGGCGGGCGTCCCCCAGTGAGCTAGCGGGTCGGGGTTGGACTGGAGGAGCTGGGAGTGGTGGCCTGAGAGCCGTGGCTCCGGAGGGCAGTCTGGACGTGCCCGACGGCGGGCCCTGGGGCGGGATGGGGCCCGGGGCCTTCCTTCACACCACCCGCCCCACAGGCACTGTCGTGGCACCTGATCCACGCGAGGGTCCCGCTGAGCCTGGACCTGCAGGCGGGCCTGGACTGCTGCTGCCTGGCCCTGCAGCTGCCCGGCCTCTGGAGCCTGCTCGCCGCGCCCGACATGGTGACCCACGCCTGCTCCCTCATCCACTGTGTGCGGTTCATCCTGGAGGCCAGTGAGTCGAGACCGGGGCGCGCGCTGTCCTTTGGCCCTTGAAGCAGTGGTCCGTGCTGCAGGGCTAGGCGCAGACGGTTATTTGCCACCTGCTGTCCAGGTGCTGAGCTGGGAATCGGGAGTGAGGAGGTGGAGGAATTACGGGCCTTGCCTTCATCTCCGGGCTCTTGGAGTCTGCCCTGGAATTTGACTTGAATTTGCTTTTGTGTGGATTTGGAATTTCAGCTTCCAATAAGAACTGCATCTGCTTCCTGGCCCTTTGGTCTCGGGTCCTAGTTGGCGGTTCCCCCTTTAGTTGTGAGTCGTCACAAGACCAATAAGATTACCTTCAAAAATCACTTTTTTTCTGTTACAGTCAAAATGCTTGTTTCTATACTGCATCAATTTTGAAATAAAAGTGTCTTATTCTTTTCAAGGGACAGTGTCCTTAACAAGGGTCATTAGCCAAAATGTTTTTAAAATTGGATTTTATAGTTTACATGTGAGAGGGTGTCTTGATGTTTTGTATTTTTAAATTAAATATAGAGTGGTGTTTTGAAGATTCATTGTTTAAATTGTTTTCATCTGTCCATTTGTAGTAACATGAAAACAAAGATCCAGGGAGTGATTTATCAAAGCCAAGCTTCTTGGGGGCTCCAGGCATGCTGTTAGCAGTAATGGATCATGAGCTGTCTGATAAAAGCCCTCAGGGTCAGAGGTGGCAGAGAGCGGAAGGACTGAGGAATCCAAGTGTAGAAGTTCAGATCCTGGTGCATTTCAGATTAACTAGAGATTGATACTTGAGTCTAGTGGGTCTGAAGTTGTCCCAAGTTGAATCTAGGAAACTTCAAGCTCACTTGACCTAACCTGTCACTTGGGAAGCGTTCATAAGGCTACACGAATGTGAAAATCTGAACAGAAAGGGACGGTCGACATGCTTTGGAATTCTTCTGTTTGTTTCGTTGTGATTTCAGTTGTGGTGCAGCCCGGGGACCAGCTTCTTAGTCCAGAAAAAAGGACGAGCACCCCCAAGGCTGCCAGAGAGGACAGCGTGGATTCAGACACACAGAGTAAGTCTTGGGGTCGTTTCTCTTACGTCGAGTCTTCGGGGGCTTGAGAGTCATTCATGGGAGAGTACTCCTACGTGGTCGGTGTGGACGCTTGACCCGTCCTCGGCTGTGTCCTGCTTGTCCTGGAGCTGGGAGATGGCGCCTTTTCCGCCCCGCTGTGGGCATGCTCCGCCGCCTGGCTCTCTGTGACCTCACACCCCGCGGGGGTGTCCCGCTCAGCTGATGGGGCTGCAGGAGGGTGAAGTAAATGAGTCCATGTGAGGCGCCCACGACAAGTCACGTCTCTGGCGCGTGGTGGGCCTGTGCCTCCCACCCTGTGAGGCCGGGCAAGTCGGGGGCGGGGCGGCAGTTCGGGGTGTGCTTCAACAGAAGGGGCCTCTCTTACGGCGGTGTCTGTTCAGACCCTCAGTACATCACTGCAGCCTGTGGCATGGTGGCCGAGATGGTGGAGTGCCTGCCGTCGGTATTGGCCTTGGGCCACAAGAGGAACAGCCATACGCCTGCGTTCCTCACGCCGGTGCTCAGGAACATCGTCATCAGCTTGGCCCGCTTGCCGCTCGTCAACAGCTACACGCGCGTCCCGCCCCTGGTGAGTCAGCCCTCCCCTGGCTCAGGATGCAAACGAGGCAGACTCGGCAGGCCCCCAACTCGGGGTCCCTGAGCAGGAAGCCAAGGCGTGAGCGCGCCAATGCCCGCTGACGGGGGCTGGCGTGCTCCTGTGTGCCGTCAAGACACCCGTCTGGGCTCCTCGGGCGCGCCGTGGCTCGGTCATTAGTAGCAGTGCTCTGAAACGGTGAGGGATCACGTGGCAAAATGAGGCGAAATGAAGCAATTGCCCCCACGGCACCAGGTGCGATTCTAAGGTCCTCAGACCCGTCTCTTTAGTGGGAGAGCAGAAATTGCACCCCCTCACGTGCCTCCCTGTCAGCAGTCACCCCAAGGCGGCTCCTCAGACCCGTCTCTTTAGTGGGAGAGCAGAAATTGCGCCCCTCACTGCCTCCCTGTCAGCAGTCACCCCAAGGCGGCTCCTCAGACCCGTCTCTTTAGTGGGAGAGCAGAAACTGCACCCCTCACTGCCTCCCTGTCAGCAGTCACCCCGAGGCGGCCCAGGGGTTTGGCCCAGCTGCAGCTCAGCTGCTCTTCCAAAGCTAGCTTCAGAACCAGAACCAGGATCCAGTGGGCACTGTTAAAGGACCTGGTTCTAGATAACCGGTAGGGCCTGGACGAGCAGGATGCGGGGCTGCAGCCGGCCGGGGGAGGCGGGCCGGGGCCTGAGGCGGGTGCTTGTTGCTGCCTGGGGAGGGTGCGTGCCAGCTTGTGGGGCGCAGCCTCTGTGCACACGAGGTTCTGCGGTGGCTGCTCAGAGGAGGCAGGGGGCCCTTGTCTGAAGAGGATTTTGCTGTGGGAGGGGAAGGAGTCCCACTCAGGGGCTCCTTCTGAGGGAAAGCCCAGCAGCTGCTGTCCCGAGGTCACCATGGAACTGGGAGGAGAGCTGGGGAGCTGGCGCTGCCCTCGGGCCGTCCCTGCAGGTGTCGAGCCGGCTCGCCTTTGGGAGGGAGTGGGGAGCAGATAGAGGAAGGCACAGTCCTGAGGCCCCGGTGTCTGGCCCGCACAGACCATGCCCTGTAGATGAGGCTCCTCGCGCGAGCGCTGCGCCCCACATGGCTCCTTGAGAGTGTCTGCCAGAGGTGCTGGAGCTGCTGGGCCGGGGGACCAGACTCGGGGATCCAGCGCGAGCCGGGGCCGGCTGGGAGCTGGGCTCCTGCTGCGGACTCGGGGACCCAGCGCGAGCCGGGGCCGGGGACCGGACTT
Source organism: Bison bison bison (assembly GCF_000754665.1). NCBI lineage: Eukaryota > Metazoa > Chordata > Mammalia > Artiodactyla > Bovidae > Bison > Bison bison. Next base: position 237,947 of record NW_011480439.1, read on the forward strand.
GGGGATCCAGCACGAGCCGGGGCCGGCTGGGAGCTGGGCTCCTGCTGCGGACTCGGGGACCCAGCGCGAGCCGGGGCCGGGGGACCGGACTCGGGGATCCAGCGCGAGCCGGGGCCGGCTGGGAGCTGGGCTCCTGCTGCGGGAGCAGCACTGGGCGACGAAGCTGGACTCGGAGAGCTCCCCCGCTCAACCGTGTCTGCAGCCAGGGAGCCGTGGGGAGAGAAGGCGCATTTCTGGGTGCCCTCCCCGTCTGGCCACCTTGCCTTCACTGTTTCTCTCCCACCCTCTTAGGTGTGGAAACTCGGATGGTCACCCAAACCAGGCGGGGATTTCGGCACAGTGTTCCCTGAGATCCCCGTGGAGTTCCTTCAGGAGAAGGAGGTCTTCAGAGAGTTCATCTACCGCATCAACACGCTGGGTAGGCCAGGGCCCTGCGGGCGCGTCGCCCTGACACGCTTGCTGGGAGCTGGGGCAGCGGTGGGGTCTGCCTTCTTTTATCCAGGGAGGCGTTGAGGCAGGACACAATCCTGTGCGTACGTTCTATAATATACACAAAGCTGTCACGATGACAAGTGTGTGTGCACGTGTGTGTGTGAGAGCGTTTATTCCCGCATGTTCACGTCAGGTCAGGCGGTGCCCCTGTGATGGGTGGTGCTGAGCTGGGTTTGGCCTGTGTCTCGGCCCCTCGGCTGGAGGGTGCGGGGTTCCCTGCGGGAGCTGCCTGTGACCGCTGCCGCCCCGGTCCCCGTGTGCCAGGCAGAGCGGTGTGCGCCATGAGGCGGGGCAGGCAGCAGACCCCAGGGGGGCAGCACTGGGCTGCGGGGCAGCCGCTTTGACCCCCAGGACCGCTCTTGGGCCGGCCGTGGCACGCGGGTGGCGGCTGTTTCACACAACTGCTGCAACCTTAGAAACGGAAGGGCCCGACGCGCGGCGTCTCCGTCAGCAGCAGGGTCCCAGGCTCCCCTCAGGACGCTGCCTTGCTGCCTGCAGCGTAGCGGAAGCTCACCCTCTTCGTCCCCGTGTTGTGGCTGGGGGTAGCCCTGGCGCGTGAGCGCTGTCATCGGCAGAGCCTGCGAGGCTGCGCCCGGCAGGGCGACTCCATGCCAGCCCCAGCCCCACGTCGGCCCCTCCGCCCAGCGCCCCTCCTCTCTCAGCCTGCACGGGGTCTGTGCTGCGGTGACCCTGGGGCGTGGGCCAGCAGACACCTCGCTGCCACCTCTCCTCCCTGAGTCGAGCGGTGAGCCCTCTCCCTGTCCACAGCGAAGTCTGAGCAGCAGTCTGAGGCTGCTGTCTTCGGAACTTCTCCGCCCTCTCCCCGGCGGCCCCTGCCTCCCCCAGCCCACCCGACCCCCGCGCCCTGTGTCTCTG
>NW_011480439.1:239414-242492 GCF_000754665.1 Bison bison bison
GTCTCTGGGCTTCCCCATCTGCGTCGTCAGTCCCCACTCACCTGGAGGTGGCCTGCAGGCCTCTCCGTATGCTGCTGCTGCCCGTGGTCCTTCGTTTCCTCTCTCCTGCCGGGGAGTCAGCACACGTCTCTCTAGGCCTCCTGCCTCAGCTCATCTGTGTGTCTGCTCCGTACCTGAATCAGCCGCTCTGTCTGTCCACGTCACGTCACCAGAGAGTTCCTAATGTTTGCGGCTTTGGTTTTCTGTCCTCGGCACCCTGTTCTTGCCCCTTGTAGCCCTGATTCAAGTGGCACGGCCTCCTCCCCTCTAGGGTCACGGCCCTTGGGATAACTGCTCACCCAGGACCACCTTGAGAGCAGCTTGGGACAGTGGTGCCTGAGAATGGCCCCTGAGATGCTCTCCTCACAGACTGGACTTTCCCCACAGATTACACTCTGTCTCGACCTACCGTCTTTCTTGACGGAGTCAGGGCAGCCATTGCTCTAAGCTTTTATGCCGCTGCCCTGACGTAGAGTTCACCCGGCAGCCTGTGCATCCGCTCTGGTGTGGTTCCACAGTGGAGGCTGAACACACCCATGTGGTCTGGGGGTGTGACTCTAAGTAAGGCCGTCCCAGCCCCTGCTAAGCTGGGCAGAGGGCACTCTGACCCCATATGAGCGTCGCCCACTCGGACATCCACACAGCAGGGTCCAGAGGGTGCTTCACACCAGGCCACCTGGGCTGAACTCAGCTGTGTTGGTCTGTTCACCGCTGGGCTCAGCCGGAAGTGAGGCTGCACCGCAGCGCCATCCTGAGTCTCTGGGCAGTGGCTTTGTGGGCACCTGGCCAGCGAGAGCCAGAGTACCCACTGCCCTGTCTCGCAGAGAAGGCGGAGCAGCGGGGACCGTCTGTCTAAAGCAACACTCACATTCCAGGGTGGACCAGCCGCACCCAGTTTGAGGAGACATGGGCCACCCTTCTCGGCGTCCTGGTGACTCAGCCGCTCATGATGGAGCAGGAGGAGAGCCCCCCGGAAGTAAGGCTGCGCGCAGGCTCGCACGGAAGCACCCCGTGCGTGGGGGCCGGGGCAGCATGCCCTTCCGCCTGTCTCACCCGGTTGGTAAACGGGTAGCCAGTTACGTCCTGGCTGGTGTTCCAAGGTCTGGGTGCTCTAGAATCGTGGCTGGAAGGCGTTTACCGCAGCGTGCTGCCTCCAGGCCGTAGGACTGTGTCCTTTCTTAAATGTATCTTGTGTTCTGCTTCTCACTGTTCAGGTATGGTGTGTAGCAACGTTCCATCAAAGAGGAAAGACGTGTCTTAGAGGCCACACGTGATTACCAGTGTTTATTTCTCTTGTTTTGCAAAAATTTTATGCGGCTTGGAGTGTTAATGCATATTATGGTAGTTTAAAATTAATAGAAGACACGTTCTGGTAAAGGAAAGCCTAAAATATTGAAAGTCCTCAGACACACGTTCTTCAGGTAGAAGGTGTGGTATGAAGCAGCAGAAACGGCAGTTCAGAGAGTATATGTGTCAGACATTACCAGGAGTGACTTTCGCCGGAGAGGAGCTAGCAGCTTGTCATATGCAGGGCCCTTAAAGCTGGTGAGGAAATTGAGGACAGTTTCTTAAAAAGTAATTCCTATTTGGAGGTTTGTGTCTGGAGGAAAGCTGGCTCTGAAAAGCAGCCACTTGCCCATCAGATTTATCTCAGATCATAGATGCATGTGGATTCTGGTGAATTCAGGCAGACGCCCCGGGACCCCGGGCAGGAAGGCACGTCCATCTGTCCTGCTCGGGGCCAGACACTCAGTTCCAGGGTCAGAGGGAGCCTCTCTCTGCAGCGTCAGGGCCTCCGTGAACCCTCAGCAGCTGCCTGTGAGCCGGGCCGGCCTTCGGGAGGGATGCTCGGCTCATCGGGCGTCCCCAGCCTTTGGGTTTATCTTCAGGGAAACTCTGAAGCGTCTCCTCCTCCTGCTCGGGGCCCGTGCCCGTGAGGCCGCCTGGCCGGGCAGCCATGGGGGAGGTAGCGTGCTGCGGTGTGCGCCTTGGTGACCTGGGGCTCTCCTTCCAGGAGGACGTGGAGAGGACGCAGATCCACGTCCTGGCTGTGCAGGCCATCACCTCCCTGGTGCTGAGCGCGATGACCGTGCCTGTGGCTGGCAACCCGGCCGTGAGCTGCCTGGAGCAGCAGCCCCGGAACAAGCCCCTGAAGGCCCTTGACACCAGGTGGGCCCGAGAACCGTGTCCCCAGAGCACGGCCGCATGGGAGCAGGGAGGCCCCGGGGCGCCCTTTCCTTTGCTGCCAGGGTGGTTTGGTGGCTGAGTCTGATGACCTGGCCTCCGGTGTCGGGGGCCAGCTCCGGCGGAGCTAAGGGGGCGCCTGTGCAGGGCCCGGGGGCCTTGGCTCTTCGTGTTTCCTGGAGGCGAAGCTGGGAGCCAGGGGGTTCACTGTGAAGATTCCAGAGGAGCCGGATGGCAGTAACCTTTGCTCTGAACTTAGGTTTGGGAGGAAGCTGAGCATCATCAGAGGGATTGTCGAGCAGGAGATCCAGGCAATGGTTTCCAGGAGAGAAAACGCCGCCACTCACCACCTGTACCAGGCGTGGGACCCTGTCCCGTCTCTGGCCCCGGCCACCACAGGTTCCAGGGGCTCATGGGGAGGGTGGGTTGCTTGAGGGTGTCAGCCTGCTCCCTATGCCCATGAGCACAGCTGGACTGTCCCAGCGCCAGGGTGGGGGCTCGGGAGGCCCCACCCTCCAGAAAGTCTTCAGGGCTGCCGGCTGGGTGGGCACCTTGTCAGCAACCACTGACACTCCAGCTTCTGCAGCTCAGCCCACAGCCAGTTCCCGTTCAGTCTGGTTTGTTATGGAGAAAAAGTGATAGTTTCATATCACCCTGCTGGCCCTGCCAGCTTCATATGCTGCGTGGGGACGGGGTTCCCCACTCTGCAGGAGACACTCAGGGCTGTGCAGGGATGGGGCTCCCCACTGGGGGGACTCTCAGGGCTGCGCAGGGATGGGGCTCCCCACTGGGGGGACTCTCAGGGCTGTGCGGGGACGGGACTCCCCACTGCGGGACACTCAGGGCTGTGTGGGG
>NW_011480439.1:242637-245440 GCF_000754665.1 Bison bison bison
GGGATGGGACTCCCCACTGGGGGGGCGGCTGTGTAGGGACGGGACTCCCCACTGGGGGACACTCAGGGCTGTGTGGGGACGGGACTCCCCACTGGGGCACTCTCAGGGCTGTGTGGGGATGAGGCTCCCCACTGGGGGGACACTCAGGGCTGTGCAGGGACGGGATTCTCCACTGGGGGGCACTCAGGGCTGTGTAGGGATGGGACTCCCCACTCTGCAGGGGACACTCAGGGCTGTGCAGGGACGGGATTCCCCACTAGGGGGACACTCATGCGTCCTTGCCCTGCAGGTGCTCTCATCAGCCATGACAAGCTGCTGCTGCAGCTCAACCCCGAGCGTGAGCTGGGGGACATGAGCTACAAGCTTGGCCAGGTCAGTGCCCGGAGGGTGGCCAGCAGGACTGGTTCCTCCCCAACAACCCCCCTCTCCAGAGCTAGCTGACTGTCCTCTGCATGTGTAGGGGGCTTTGTTACGTCATTCAGAAACACGGGCCCACACGTGTTGTCTGGTGAGAGGACCGGTTTTGAATAGAGATCCCACCTTGTCGTTCCATTTTGTGTCAAGACCTCACCCTGACGTCTCTCAGCAGCCAAGTTTCCTTTCTTCTTTTTCAACATTCCCTTTCTTAGCGTCTCTTCACCTCAGCTGCTCCCGGGGCTCATTCTTAAGCCCCGAACCCCTGGGGGTCTGACCAGCCCTGACTGGGGATGGGGGTTGGTGCTCGCTTCAGGGACCCCAGGCGGGCCCGGCGCCTGAGCACCGCCCCCGTCCCGTGTCCCCTGAAGGTGTCCATCCACTCGGTGTGGCTGGGGAACAGCATCACGCCCTTGCGAGAGGAGGAGTGGGACGAGGAGGAGGAGGAGACCGAGGCCCCGGCACCGTCGTCCCCGCCCACATCTCCGATCAACTCCAGGTTCCCTCCGCCTTCTGTCCAAGCGAGCGGGAGCTCCGTCCAGTCCCTTGTTTGGGGGCCTCTTGATGAACCTCTCATCTCTTTTGGGGGAAATTGCAGGAAACACCGGGCTGGAGTCGACATCCACTCCTGTTCGCAGTTTTTGCTTGAGTTGTACAGTCGCTGGATCCTGCCATCGAGTTCCGCCAGGAGGACCCCCGTCACCCTGATCAGCGAGGTAGTGCGCTCGGTGAGTGGCGTGCCCGCCCCTGTGGTACCCGGGGCCCGTGCGGAGACACCGGGAGGTTGTGGTGCTTCTCAGGCCAGGGGAGGGCCGCCTCCACGCACAGTGCCGGGCAGGCACGCCCCAGCCCAGTGGCCGCATCGTGGAGTCGGCACGGGACCGCCTGTCCTCGCAGCGCTGTCTCCTCAGGCCTGTGACAGACATACCCCCCCAGCAGCCAAGGACCTATCCGGGCGGTTGTTGTCTGGGGGTTGGCCTCAGAGTCCTTCATGTCCAGGAGCCCCAAGGGGCCGCCAGGGAGTGTAGCTTCCTATGAGCAGCACCCGTCAGTCCTCGCAGCGTTGAAGTCACACCTGAGAGCTTTGAAAAGTCACTCACTCGGTGCCGGCTTGTCACCTGGGTTTCGTCCGGAAGGAGGGCTGCCCAGGACTGGATCCATCGCGTTAGCTATTTCTGTTCTTTTGACCTAAAGGTGTCTCCTTTCGGGAGTGACTTGTTTTTTTTTAAACCTGTTTTTCTCAGTATTCCTTTAAAGGTTTCTACAGATTGTCTGATATTTGGTCAAGTTAATATTTTTAAAAACTTCACTTTTAATTTGTAATGTAAGTTGCAAATTGATTTTTATTAAAGAGGTCAACAAACTACAAGTACTGCTAAAGATCTTAAAAAAAACAAGTTGCTAGAAATTCTTGGTGGTCCAGTGGTTAGGACTCAGCACTGCTGTGGGCCCAGATTTGATTCCACAAACCACATGGCATGACCAAAAAAAAAAAAAAAATTGTCTATTTAAAAATGATAACTTAAAAGTTTTTAGTTGCTTTGCATCCAGCATCTGGCTCATCAGCAGTCCGTGGGTTCTCACAGCTCCTGTGTATTCAGTCTGTTAACATCAGGTGACTTCTGGGAAACAGCGCTGTGCCTGTGTGCGGGAGGGCACAGGAGAGAGGGGCAGGTCGGGTCAGCGTTGCTATAAAAGTGTTTGACTTCGTGACCTCGAGAGGCCTGCGTGCCTCCACGGGTGGCCTGAAGTCCTGCCGGCTAAGTTATTCAGCTGCCAGGGTCCCTGAAGACCAGCCAGCCCCCGCCTCCAACACACTCCCGGTGCTCGGGGGGCTTCCACCTGATCAGAGCCCATCTTCAGATGTCACGCGAGAAACTGGAGACTCTGGGGAGACAGAAGGAATCGGTGCCAAAGCACTGACTTCTGAGCCAGGCGCCTGCTTCTCCTTCGCGGCTTTGAGACCTGGGCTGGCAGTGGCCGCAGTGTGTGAGCCCGGCTCCAGGGAGGCCGCGGGCACCCTTCTCTCCTGGGCCCAGGCTCTGGTGCAGGTTCGGCTTAGGGTGTGGAGCCCAGAGTGACCCGCCCCCTCCCACCACGTGTCCGTCTCCAGCTCCTCGTGGTCTCGGACTTGTTCACTGAGCGCAGCCAGTTTGAGACGATGTACCTGACGCTGACGGAGCTGCGGAAGGTACACCCCTCGGAAGACGAGATTCTCCTGCAGTACCTGGTGCAGCTCCGTCACCTGCAAAGCAGCCGCTGTCCTCGGGATGGTGAGCGGAGGGCGTGCGGGGCCTCAGCCGCGGGAGGAGGGGCCCCACGTCACTGCAGAGCGTGGGGTGCCAGCCGGGCCTCTAGTGGGGCTCCCGTGGCCCTGGGTCCTGAGGTG
>NW_011480439.1:245540-248507 GCF_000754665.1 Bison bison bison
GGAGCAGGAGGCCAGGTCCTCCCCCTTGAGAACGCATCCGCCCCCTGCAGTGCCCTGCAGCACCGTCCAAGGGGCGGGATGATGAGTCCCCTGGCTTCTGCTGTTCGAAGCCCAAGTGGGGCCCCCTGGGTTGCTGCGGGAGGTGGAGGCAGCTAGACTGGAGGCCTGAGGGGTCCTTTTGTCTCAGCGGGAGGCTCTTTCTCACGGTAATTGTGCTCAGGCCTGAATCCCCAAGGCTAAAGCTGTGTTGTCTATAAATGGAATGAGTAACGCTTTCAAGAAGAGGCTTAGACGGGTCGGCCTGGGGTGAACCCCCTCTGGTGGGGGGCAGCACTGCTTCCCCCAGGACAGGGACACGCTGCTGGGACGGGACCCTGTCCTCTGTGGCTGTACCCACGCAGCCCGGCCGCGGAGTTCTCAAGCTCTGCTTTTCTCCAGACTTCCCCAGGTTATGAAAGCTGCCCCCGCGGGCTCTGCTGGTGGTTGGCGGTCTTCGGTGTGGGTGGGAGGAAGGGAGTCCTCTGCAGTGTCAGCTTCGCGGGGACCACAGGGCAGAGTTCCCGGGGGCTGAAGGGTAGTCAGACAGCCTCTGAGGCTTTTGCAGAGTGAGACAAGGCCCTCAGCCAGCAGTGGTTGCTTGTCCCTGGGTGGGGTGATCTGTCCCCAGGGAAGTCCGTCACAGACTCAGGGCTGGGGTTCTTCCCAGGGCCGGCCTCGTGGGTCCCTGTGTCACTCACACACTGAACTCCAGCCCCAGGAGAAGGGTGTGAGCACAGATGTGACATGGAGGCTCAGGGAGCCCCCACTCGTAGGGGTGCTGGGGGCCCCCGCGACACCCCAGCCCTGCACACAGGCCCCTGTGGCGCGAGGCCAGCCTCCCGCGCCTCCCCTGGGGTATGGGCCCTGCCCAGCCCGCCGTGTGCTTGTGCCCAGGACAAGGCCGTGGCGGAACCAGTCAGCCGGCTGCTGGAGAGCGCGCTCCGGAGCAGCCACCTGCCCAGCACGATGGGTGCCCTGCACGGCGTCCTGTACGTGCTAGAGTGCGACCTCCTGGACGACACCGCCAAGCAGCTCGTCCCTGTCGTCACCGACTACCTCCTCTCCAACCTCCAGGGCAGAGCCCAGTGAGTGGGCGTGGCCGGCCTCCCACCGCGGTCTCCCGGGTTCGTCCAGTGGGGTGGGGGGTGGGGGTGCCTGTGAGAAGTGCGCGTACAGCAGACCCTGGCTGAGGCGCCAGCAGGGGCCCACGTGGGTGCCCTCCTCACAGGGACGCTGGCTGAGTCCCTGAGACAGGAGGCCAGCGCGCAGTGCCGGCAGACAGCGCGGCGGGCGTGTCGCTCACCTGGCCGCGTCTCGGTTTCAGCTGCGTGAGCGTGCACAGCCAGCAGCACGTGCTGGTGATGTGCGCTGCGGCCTTCTACCTGATCGAGAACTACCCACTGGATGTGGGCCCGGACTTCTCGGCCTCCATCATACAGGTGAGCCAGGCTGGCCCGGGCTGTGCTCTGCGACTGGGGGCTGGGCCGGCAGAGGCTCCCACCAGGGAGGAGGCTGGGCGGCCCTTTGACCCGGAAGCCTTCCCCCCGTGCAGATGTGTGGGGTGATGCTGTCTGGAAGCGAAGAGGCCACCCCGTCCGTCGTCTACCACTGCGTCCTGCGGGGCCTGGAGCGCCTCCTGCTCTCCGAGCAGCTCTCCCGGCTAGACGCAGAGTCCCTGGTCAAGCTGAGCGTGGACCGGGTGAATGTGCACAGCCCGCACCGCGCCATGGCGGCCCTGGGCCTCATGCTCACCTGCATGTACACAGGTGAGCCCGGCACGCGGGTGCCGCTGGGCTCCAGACGCAGGGCTTCTGCGGGGCCTCCAGTTCTCTGGGCCACCAAGCTGCGTGGGGTCAGAGCCCCGTCTGGGAGCGGCTCTCAGTCTGACCCCTGTGCCCTGTGTCTCGGCTGGGCCCTGGGGGCCGGGCCCCCGCCCCCCGATATCAGACCATCAGGAGGAGTTCGTAAACTCCTGTGTGAGCTCCAGGCCCGCTTCCCAGAACCATCCAGTTTTACAAACCAGAGGCATAAAACGGCTCTGTTCCAGGAAAGGAGAAAGTCAGTCCAGGCCGAGCCTCCGAGCCCAGCACTGCCGCCCCCGACAGCGAGTCCGTGATCGTGGCCATGGAGCGGGTGTCTGTCCTCTTTGACAGGTGAGCACAAGCCCGCCTGCCCGCAGCTGGGGGCGGCCTGCTCCCGCCTGGGCCCCGGGCTCTGTGCCGCGGGCCGTCCTGGCACCCAGCGCCTGGGTTTGGGCTCAGGTGGCTCAGGGCTGTCCCAAGTGCTGCCCAGGTCCTGGTGGCGAGGGGCAGTGTGGCGGTGTCGGGGGCCTTTGAGGAGACGGCTTGGAGCCTGCTTGGAGACCGAAGCGACTGTCTGAGCTGCCACCTGTAGAGAAGGGCCTGGGGGCTGCGCTAGCAGCGGCTCGGGAGGAGGCCGCCCTCGTGAAAAGGAGGCTGCTCTCGTGGCCCTTGGACAGCCTTACGAGCAGGCAGCATCCTTGAGAGCCTGTGATGACGGCCTGCCTCCACATGTGTGCCCTGGGGTCCAGGACGGCTTGGGGGCCTCGTCCGGCTCTGCCCCGGGCCTCTCAGGCCATGTTTGTGGCCTCAGGGAAGCTGGCTCTGCTCTGCGCCCCTCAGCTCTGGTCAGCTCTGGTCAGCAGGTGACCATCCGGGTGCTCACGAGAGCACTCTCCACAGAACCTTCTCCAGGCCCGCTCTGGCCGGATGAGGTGCTCTGGAGAGCGGACTGAGCGTGCTGCGCCCTCGTTGCCCATTTCAGCGCACGTCCTCAGTCCCGCGCTCATACTCACCAAGCCCGGGGGCATGCAGGGCGCCCACGCTTAGCCCCACCCACGGGGGCTCATGTGCCAGGCGTGCTGCGAGATGAGCGCGTCCGCCCGTGCAGGGCCGGCATTCAGCCTGG
>NW_011480439.1:248694-253541 GCF_000754665.1 Bison bison bison
CTTGCGGGTCTCATGCCTGCGGGTCACGGCTGGCATTTGCAGGCAGGGGGAGTGGGCACACCGGGCTGGTTTCCAGGTCCCTTCCGGTGCTTCTCAGTCACAGGCGCCTGTTTGATTGGTTCTGGGGGCCACCCCCACGGGCTCCAGGGTGTGACGCGCTGGCCCCTCGTGTGTGCTGGTGCAGAGGACCCACTTCCGCACCCCCGAGGCCTGTGTGTGCTCAGCTTCCTGCAGGTGGGGCTTGCACGCGGAACACATGGACATGGAGGGCCAGCGGAGGTGTGCCGATGGCCAGTAGCCTGAGTAGCCTGCTGGCTGCCCCTTGGCCCTGGGAGGGCCTTGTGCCAGGGACCAGCCACGGGTCTGCTGAGGGCAGGCAGCCAGGAGCACTGGGGCAGGGAAGAGGGCCTGCCACGAAGAGGGCCTGGCAGGGCGCTGATGGGTTCCAGGGGCACAGGCGCGCTTGAGGGCCTCAGGAGGACGCGGGTCTGTCACAAGGGGCTGTGGCATGCCGTGATGTCACCGCCCTAGCCATCTTTGCTGCTACTTCAGCATGCCAGCCGGATCAGGAGCCCCCGGGCTGGGGAGTGTGGGCGAGACGGGCTCTGATCCAGGCTCCCCCCCACCACAGGATCCGGAAGGGGTTCCCCTGCGAAGCCCGCGTGGTGGCACGCGTCCTGCCCCAGTTCCTGGACGACTTCTTCCCACCCCAGGACGTCATGAACAAGGTCATCGGCGAGTTCCTGTCCAGCCAGCAGCCATACCCACAGTTCATGGCCACTGTCGTGTACCAGGTGAGGGGCCGCGCAGGGCGCCCAGACCAGGCGCCGGGCCCCCAGCTCCCCCCGGCCGGCGCTGATGGGGTGGCCTCTCGCAGGTGTTCCAGACGCTGCACGGCGCGGGGCAATCGCCCATGGTGCGGGACTGGGTCATGCTGTCCCTCTCCAACTTCACGCAGCGGAGCCCAGTCGCCATGGCCATGTGGAGTCTCTCCTGCTTCTTCGTCAGCGCGTCCACCAGCCCGTGGGTCTCGGCGATGTATCCTTGCCTGGTTCTGGGCCCTGGGCAGCCCTGCCGTCCCGTCAGCACCCTGGTTGACGTTTGCGTCAGCGTTTTGGAAGCCCACGTTCAGTAGGGAGCCCAGGTGTCAGAGTGACGCGTCCCTTAAACCCCAAGAGAGTGAGGCACAGACCAAGAAACAGGAGCCCGTGGTTCCCTGCGCCGAGGGGCCGCGCAGCAGGGAGGCCCCCAGAGGAGCCCCCGTGGCTGCCTGCGGGCCTGTCAGCTGGGCGGGCCGCTCACGCTGCTTCTCATTAGCCCTTGTCACGTGCTGTGTATCACTCTCCTGGGCAAACGCTGAAGTCAGTGAAGATCCAGTTCCCGCCCCCAACACGCTGGCTGCCAAAAGGGGACGGCCCCTCCCATCAGCCTTCCCCAGACAGACCGCAGAGCCTTGGAGCGGAGAGCAGCCTGGCCGGGCGGCATGGCTCTGTGCTGGGTGTGCAGGAACCAGGCCAGGTAAGCCCTGCGTGAGGGGCGGCCCCGCGGGGCGGGGGCTCCAACTCCCTGGGCGGAGCCTCTGGCTCAAGGGTCCAGACCCAGACAGGAGGCAGCTGCCGCCCAGCCCTGGGCCACTGCTTTTGCGGCTTTGGGGAGCCCCCCCGGTGCTTCCGCTGTCCGCAGGCCTGTGTCGGGGCCAGAGCCCTGGGGGAGGCAAGAACCCCCGGGAGCACAGGAACAGGTCTCCCCAAGCTTGCCGTCTTGCGCCCTTAACTGGCCGGCCAGCCTCCCGCACGTTGTGAGCAGGATGGGCAAGCTGGAGCAGGTGGACGTGAACCTCTTCTGCCTGGTGGCCACGGACTTCTACCGACACCAGATAGAGGAGGAGCTCGACCGCAGGGCCTTCCAGTCCGTGTTCGAGGTGGTCGCCGTGCCCGGAAACCCATACCACCGCCTGCTGGCTTGTCTGCGGAGCGTCCAGAAGGCCGCCGCATGCTGAGTGCCCATGCGGGTGGCGACGAGGTGGCCCCTGGACCGCGGGGCCCAGCCTGTGCCAGGCAGCAGGCAGCGTGGGCTTCTCTCCGGGGAGCCAGGGGGCGGGCGTCCCGCCGCGTGGTGGCGAAGCTGCGTGCAGGGCACACGCGGTAACGTTTGGGGTTGAGCCTGAGTCCTCTCGGGGCGGGAGCTGCTGTGGCGGGCCTCGCACTGGAGCTGGTGTAGGAGCCAGCCGCCCGCTCTTTACACCCTCCTCCCGTCCAGCGCTCGGCTGTCACCAGGTCCCAGCCGCTCCTGCCCGGGGGGCAGGATTCCTCTGCTCTTGCCAGCGAGCCATGAGCCCTCCGCTGTCCCGCAGGCGGGAGGGGACGCCACAGGCTCCGAGATGTGGAGTCCTGGGGTGTCTCGGGCTTCCGCAGGGCACGCATGCCGGGTCTGGCCAGGCGGGGGGGCTGGGAGTGCGACAGTTTGCACTGTCCTTCCCGTCTCTGTCTTCTCAGGATTTAAAGTTTAATTCTATCAGTAAAGAGATTAATTTTAAGGTAACTTTCTACGCCCGTGTACAGTCTGTGCATCGCCAGGTCAGCACCGCATGTCACAGTCTCCGAGCAGGTGGACGGGGTCTGTCCTCCCCGCCACCCGCGGGGTTGGCTGGCTGGCAGCCCTAAGCCTCCACCATGCCACCCTCTTTTATAAGAGTTCCCGTTTGGAGTTCAGGGCAGTTCTGCTGTGCTGGTCAGGAGTCCTTGCTCTGCTGAGGCGGGGAAGGTGCCCACCTGGCTGTCCTGGCTGTGCATGGTCGGCTCCGGGCACGGGCCACTCTCTGGCGGTGACAGCATGTGGGCAGTTAGCCAGCCAGGCCAGCCCCCTGCGCCTGCCCTGACCTGGGCTCTGGCCTGCCCGGGGCTGGCTGGCAGGTGTTGGCGTCCAGGCCCGTGTCCCTCCTGCGTCATGGGCCCAGCCACTCACTGGCCGGGAGCCCCGAGGGCACAGCAGCTTACTGTGTCAGGAGCAGAGCACGGTGTCCCAGCGGCTGGTCAAGGAAGACCCCAGCGCCACCTCGCCCCTCGGTCCATCAGCGGGGCCTCCTTTCAGCTCGGGAGAGCACAGGTCTGTGCTCGCGGGGCCAGTGCTGGGCAGGGGGCGCCGGGCACAACCGCCACTCCTACCCCAGGCCCTGGCCCAGCTTGTTCCTGGACCCAGAGCAGTTCAGTGGAGTGTGCGTGGCCGGGGGCTGGCGGAGCCCTTCCAGGCGGCTCTATAGGGCCACGGGGCAGCCGGCCCTGTGGTCAGCGGCACGACACGCAGCTTGGTCAGGAGCTCAGGTGCGTCCGGTTGGGCGTCTCCTCGGCAAGCGGGGCTGACGTGCAGCCGTCGTCCAGGGTCTGTAGGGGGAGGAGGCCTCAGGTGCACCTCACGCCTGTCTCTGCGGCACACCGCCCGCTGCACACACCTCCTACGGGTGCAGGCCCCAGCCCCCACCCCCGGAGCCAGGCAGTTTGGGGCCAGCCAGGGTCAGCGTGCGCAGGGAGCCCCTCCTCAGAGCTGCCCTTGTATCCGGGCGCCCTGCAGAGGGCCCAGTGGTGTGAGCAGTGCACATGGGTCAGAAGCCGGCCGGGGCCTTGAGGGCAGAGCTCCGACTCCACAGAAGTGACGTCCCTGCCCCCCTGCCTCTCACTTGGGCTCATCCTCGCCTTGGCAGGCGCAAGCCTGCTGGAGTGACCGTGAACACGGGGAGTTCTGGAACTGCTGCCCTCACCCGCAGGGTCCCTTCAGCACCTCCAAGGCAGACGTGTCGCAGGCCCGTGCTGTCTGCGCTTAGGTGTTTGCACTTGTTAGAGACAGCCTGTGAGCGTGGAGCGGGGGGCCGGTCCCCTTCGGAGTCCGAGCGCCAGGCACAGCTGGGCGAGGGCCTGCCTGGGTTTCCCACGTGACTGTCAGCACTCAGCGAGGAGCTGCAGCCAGCTCTGGCCATCGGTGCCACCCAGAGACCCGCTGGCTTGCCCCAGGGTGGGTGCCAGTGCTCGGGGAGGTCACTATCCATGGAGGAGGGTACATGTGTGGGGGTGTGCACCTGTGTCTCCATCCGGGCCTCTGAGGGCGGCCAACAGGTCTCTGCAGAAGCTGACCTTTCTCAGACCTGCCCCACAGGGTCGGCCGCGTGGCTGAGACGTCTGAGAGATGGGCCCGCTTGTCAGCTGTCTGAGGAAGGGACCGAGTGGACTAAAGTCTGCGTCTGGCAGCAGTCACCTCGCCACCCCAGACTGTGTGGAAAGGGTCGTTAGGGGGCGGCGAGGACGCGGTTTGTTTTCCTGCTGGTGACACAGGGAAGATTTGAGCAAAACCAGGGTGTTGGTGGGCGAGGTGCTTGTGCGTCTTATCCTATGGGTCCTGTGGCAGCCCCGCTGAGCTGGGCAGGGGGAGGGGGTGTTTCCAGGTGCCCTTGCCCGCTGTCCCCTCGCCTTCCTACAGCACACGCATCCTCCTGGGAGGCGAGGATGGTGTTGGGAGTCTCCGGACACCCGGCATGTAGCACCCAACCCCGCTTGTGGCCGGGTGTCACTGCCGAGCCCAGGGGTGCAGGCAGCTCACCGCGGGTTAGCAGAGCTGCCCACGGCCGTCTTGGGGAAGCCCCTCCGGGCCGTTCAGCGTGGTTACTCTTGTGGTTTGGAGGAGTGCACTTGCTCCCTCTCGGTGCCGTGGGCGTCTCTTCCTGGCGCGCGACCTTGCTTTGCCTTTTGTCCCCCTCTGCGTTGTGCCCGAAACAGTAGGTCCTGGCGAGGGTGACGCTCGGTGGTCCTGCACGCTGGAGTGACGGCGGGGGTGCAAGAACCACCTTGAAGGTCACTGAC
>NW_011480439.1:253832-259540 GCF_000754665.1 Bison bison bison
GGTCGCTGCAGCTGTCTTGCTGCAGGCGGGGGGCCGCTGGGCCAGAGGACTGTAGGCTCAAGGGCCCGGCCGCAGGGGGGGGGCTCGGAGCACGCTCCACGGGTGACCGTCCTCCGGCAGGATTGGAGCCCACGCTGTCCACCGCCAGGGTCCCCACCATGCACACACCGGGCACCCACAGGGCTGTGATGGGTGCATCCCGGAGCCTGGCCCAGGCTTGTCTGTGAGAAGAGAGCGAAGCTCTGACATGAGATGTATATTTTAATTTTTTAAACGGCTACAAATACTGTACATATGAATTAAAAGGAAAAAAAGTAAATTGCCGTGTGAGGCCTGCTTTGCTTATGGGGAACCTTGCCCCCGCAGGGGGCGGCAGACCACACCAGCAGGAGCCCAGCGCTATGGGACCCAGGTGCCGGGTATTGCGGGGACGGGGGCAGCCCCCCACCAGTGCCCGAGGCTGCAGAGGCTGCGGTGGTTATGTCGAATCCCTGTAGGGGCCGTGTGGTTTCGCCCCAGGCCCCAGCTTGGAGGGGTGGTCACGGCGGGCACAGGTCCTGGGGGCTCACATGGGGCCTGTGACCTGACCTTGGAGCCCCTCGTGGCCCTGCTGCCCCTGTCGCCTCACTGGCTACCGGCCCCCGTGCCCTGGGACCGAGTGGTGAGGCTGCCCCGTCCATCTGAGCTGGTATGTTCTTCCCGCTGGAAACACCAGCTCCTCCAGGAATCCTCTCCAGTCAGCTGCGCGGGCACCAGCCCTCCCAGCCCCTCCTGGGGAGCGCCGGCCGTGCAGGGTTACAGCCCACAGGTTATACCACCTGCGGAGGCAGAGACCCAGGTCATGGACTGCCTGGGATGGGTGCTCCACAGAGTCTGCCGAAGGCTTCCCAGGTCCCAGGGTGTTGGTGGGAGTGGGCAGCCCCCAGCCCGACCACAGCGGGTGCCCAGAGAGAGAGGCAGCGGGCTTAGGAAGCCTGGCCTGTGCCCTGGTCATGGCACGTGTGGGCGCTGCCCTCGTGGTGCTGTTCCAGTGGCCAGGCCGCGAGTGTGTGTGCACCCGTTGTGCGTGTGGGAAGAGGTCAGCTCACAGGCCCGTCTCCCCCAACACGCCGCAGGCCCCAGCAGCCTCCCCTTTGGGAGGGGCTGAGCCCTCCTTGCCCGCCATGGTCTGGGTGAGGCGGCCACGCCCTGGCCTCCGTGTTTAGACGAGGGCCCCAGACGCCCTGGAAGGAAGCGACAACGTCCCGCTCACCCTCTAGCCACCCAGCACAGGTGCCCTCGGTAGAGGGCAGCCCACCCCCTGCTTCCTGACCTGAACCTGGAAAGCCCTTCTGGGCCCAGGGGTTCTTGGTCCAGCCTCGCCCCTCAGGGTGGCCCGGGCGCTGCTGGAAGGGGCCTCCTGCCAGGGGCCCGTGGGCACAGAGGTGGGCTGGCTTTGTGGAGTCACCAAGGCTCCTGGCAGACCACAGGGGTGCCTGGGGTCCCACAAGCCTGGGGGCCTTGCAGTTTGGCCTCTCGCCCAGGATAGCTTATCCCCACTGGCCTTTCGAGCAGGAACCCGGGGGCTACCCAGGTGCGGTCCCCCCTTCCTGGCCACGTCCTCTAGGGCAGGCGTTGCCAAGCCTCCATGCCAAGCTGTGAGCAGATAACCGCCGACTGGGCCTGCACTCGTCCTGGCCCTGGGGCACTCAGGGTAGGGGCGGCCCAGTGTGGTAGAGCCATCGACTCAGGGTTGGGCATGCCCACTGAGGACCGAGAGTTAAGGGTCTGGGCTCCCGTGGGGCGAGGACGGTGCTGCCAGGCGGGTCACTGTGCCCAGCAGAGCCCACCCTCCTGCTCCGCTCGCCCCTGGCCTGGACCCAGCCCCACACCCCCTGTGCTTGCCCGCCTCCGCCCGGCTGGGGGCCTTAATGCTGCCGTAAGGACTGCCACCTCCTGGGATGGGCCTGGCTCCCTGCCGTCTGCCCCCGGCGAGGTGCTGGAGGCCCCTGAGGGATGCCCCTTCCTGCTTTGGGCCCCTGGAGGGCGCCGGCCTCCCCTGCGTGCCCGGGCCCCTCCCGCTGAGGCCTGACCACCCTTCTCTCTGCAGGTGCTGCTGGACGCCTGGCCCCAGGCCCTCTGCCTCCCTGGCACGCAGAGCCTGAGGGTCCCCACAGGCCATGCAGCTGTGCCAAGGTACGCAGCCCCCGTCCACACCCCGCCAAGGGCAGACAGGGCCTTCCCACGGGCTGCCGAGAGCTTGGCCTGCCTCCGTCTCCCCCTGGCTCCCTCTTGTCCTTGGAGGCCAAAGCGAGCGCCCCCCTGCCCCACACCCGAGGCTTTCCAGCACCCCTGAAACCTCAGTGGAGATGCTGGAGCCCAGCCATTTACCCTGCCTCTGCGGGACCCATCGGCTGGTTGCCAGCAGGGGGTGATCACTGGCCCTGCATACCAACAGCGCTGCCCCAGGCCCACAGCTGCCCCTGCAGAGGCACTGGGACCTGCTGCCCTGGGGCTGCCCAAGCTGGGCACCTAGGGCGGCAGCGCCTCCTGATGACCACTCCGCAGCCGGGCCAGTATGCCGGCCTGTGCCCTCTCCAAATGCCCCGAGGAGAGGGGAGGGCAGGGAGGGGCCTCGGAGCTGCAGCTGTGCCCTCTGCACCAGCCCATGTCCGGTGGGGTCACTTGTCCAGGCAGGTGTCTGTGAGGACAGGGCTGGGGGTGGCCTGACCAAGCTGTGTCTGTAGTTGGCTGAGGCAGGTTGAAATCCTGAGCTTGGCCTGCCTCCCCTCGGAGCCCTGCCTGGGCGCTGGGGGTTGCTATGAGGCAGACCTGCTGGGCTCTGGGGGTCGGGGTTGAGGGAACATCCACCTGGAGGACAGTCAAGGCTACCCCAGGCTCTGGGGGCAGAGAATCAGCTCTCAGGCCACCTGGTAGGTTAAATCCTTTATCTAAGGGGCTTGGGGAGGACTACCTGGAGGAGGTGGGCCTTTCATCCCTCACGCACTCTGCAGACACTACTGAGTGGGCCAGGTGCCTGGTCGAGGGGCGTAGCAGCTGTCAGCCCTCCCGGGAGGTGCTGTGTGGCCAGGCAGGGGTGCCCTGTGTCCCCAGGAAACCTCAGAAGCTGCGACAGGGAGGGGCTCCCACCAGGAGCTGAGGGCAGGGCCAGGTGCTGACCCAGGACACCCTGCTGCCTTCTGCCTCTGCACCCCAAGTTCTGACTGCAGGGAGGAGAGAGCCCCGGGCGGCCCACCCCATCCTGAGCCCTCTCCTCCTTCCAGCTGGGCTTTGGCCCCTCTCTCGGGGTGAGAGGGCAAGCTCTGGACACGGGGAGGTGCAGGGTGAGGTCACCTAGCCAGAGCCTCAGGGACCCACCCCCCCACCGCCCTGGCCCCGGCCCCAGGCTTGGCTTCCCTGTCCTGGGCGGCTCAGGCCAGGACTCCCCTGTACCCAGCAGGCCTGAGGAGGGCCCTCTGTGCCTGGGGAGGTTTTCAGCTTGCACTCTGTGAGCCCTTCCCCCAAGTTCAGCGCCCCCCCAGAACCCTCGCAGCACACTGGCCGGGGGGCAGGACAGGGGCTCTGTGTGGTCATCATAGCCCGGCCAGCAGGTGTGACGTGGAGGTCTGCCCCCAAGATCTTGGGACTGAGCCTCAGTTGAGTCTGGCGGAGGCCTGAGGAGGGGGCTGGCCAGGCCACTTTGTCCAGGGTCGCACTAGGGGGCCTCCCCAGGCCTCCAGGGCACAATGGGAGCGTTTGCCCAGGCTGGCAGCATGGGTTGTGAGCCCCTGCCCAGGACCGTGGGCAGAGAAGGCCTGACGTGTCCTTCCCGGGGAGCACAGGTCAGACCCGGCACCGAGCCAGCCTGCCTGGATTCGGAGCCCAGCTTGGCCCCTTGCCCGCAGGGTGGCCTCACCTCTGTCCCTCAGGCTGTTTATCTGCAGAATGGGAATAACAGCAGCGCCAGCCTCCCTCACAAGAATGCCATGAGGGTCAAAGCTGAAAACAGACACACTGCGCTTAGAACAGGGGCTAATGGTCAGCGAGCTCGCATTCTTAAGACTGTTGTCTTTGCAAGTGTTCTTAACCCAGGGTCACACAGCTGGAGGGCAGACAGGAAACGGCTGGCTCACCGGAGGTTCAGTTTGCAGGAGGGAAAATGGGAGGAAGGACCAAAGTGGAACAGGAGGACTTCAGAGCGAAGGTGTTGCCAGAACATGGTTTGGAGTTTGCCAGGAAGCCCGAAGGCAAAATCCAGGCCACCGACTGGGAAGGGAGGGGAGAGTTACTTGAGGTCAGTCTTTCAGAGTCCATACCTTTACTCAGCAAGGCTTCACCAAGGCCTTTTCTGTGGGGTCCTGGGGGTACAGGGAGCACCCCACCGAGCCCCGTACACAAGGCAGGTCTGGGTGCAGATGGTCCGGCTGCAGGACGGGTGGGAATACGCTGTTGTCCAAATCTCGGCGCTCTGTGCACCAATGCCGAACAGAAACGTGGAGACAGAGTCTCAGAGGAGAAGGAAAGGGTGGCTTTACTTCGCCAGGCAAAGCTAGTCAAACAGGAGGGAGGGGCAGGGCGCACCCTCTGAAAGAATGGCACAGCCCGAGGACACAACATAAGCTGATTAGAGTCGAGTGGGTCCAAGGTGGCAGACAAGTCAACTTCAGCTAGACCCTGATCCTCCGTCCACTCTCTCTGTAACATCCGCAAGCGAAACGACACACCCAGAGGCACCATGGCAGTCCCAGGGCTGACCCTCAGAGACCGAAAAGTGGGCAGTGGCCCAACTGCTGGAGATCTCCACCGCTTCACCAAAACAGTTGGCACAGTCCTCCCACTCGTTAGCCTGTGAGGACGAGATGGCACGATGGCCTCACCGACTCGATGGACATGAGTCTGAGCAAGCTCTGGGAGTTGGTGATGGACAGGGAGGCCTGGCATGCTGCAGTCCATGGGGCTGCAAAGAGTCGGACACAACTGAGCGACTGAACAACATTAGCCTGTGAAATTACCCAGCTCGTAAAAAACAAAAGTGAAAGTCGCTCAGTCACGTCTGACTCTTGGTGACCCCAAGGACTGTAGCCCGCCAGGCTCCTCTGTCCATGGGATTTTCCAGGCAAGAATACTGGAGTCGGTTGCCATTTTCTTCGCCAGGGGACCTTCCCAACTCAGGAAAAGCTAACCACACGACATTGCGAGGCTGCTTGCCCTCTGCGTCAGCCCACACTCTGTGGAGTGTTTCTCTCTGAATAAACCCGCTTCTTACTTATCACTTCGTCTCTCGCTGAATTCCTTCTGCAATGAGACATCAGAGACCTGAGCTTCATTAGGTCCTGACACCAGGTCTGTGATCTCAGTTGGCAGAGCACGCGTTGTGGCCGAGTTGGAGTCCCGGCCACTTGGGGTCGAGTCTCCAGCAGGGTTTTGGCCAGGTTTACGTTCCCAGACACGTGGCTTTAAGCCCCAACTGAGGTCAGCGGTTTCACTAGCACCTCAAGGGCTGTGCCCTGCTCCCTGGTGTGTAGGCAGAGGTTATAGTCAGGCAGGGGTCTGTGATAAGGGTCAAGGCAGTAGCAAGTCTTCATTTCTGCTTCTGCAAGTTTTCCAAAAGGCGGGGTTGCTGATGAGCTCACAGTTTGTGCAGGGTCTCCAGTGGTCTGTCTCCTGCTCATCTTGACGGGCCTGTCCTGTCCCTCCTCCAATCAGCAACCGCTCTGCCCTTCGGAATG
>NW_011480439.1:259749-259999 GCF_000754665.1 Bison bison bison
AGGGATGGGGGACAAAAAGGCTTCCATGCCTGGGAGCCCCACAGGGCCCTGCTGTTCATGGCACCATCTGCTCCCAGGTACCCTGTGCCTCGAGCCCTGCGCTGGCTCCTCGGCCCGTGCCAAGTCACCCAGGCTACCATGTCGCCCAGGCCGGCAGCCATGCCCCTTGAGGAGGGGAAGGAGCAGACAGTGACCAAGCCAGGGGTCTGCTACAGCTGCTGGTGCCCAGCCTGGTGGTGGTGGCGTTTGT
>NW_011480439.1:260191-261176 GCF_000754665.1 Bison bison bison
TTTCAGTTAAAAGGTTTCTGTTGTTGTAGCTTATGCAGTCGCTCTGTTGCTATGGAAACGTGACATCAAAATGACGTTTCCCGTTTAAAAGCTTTTAACTAAATTCCTGCCTGTCAGATGTAGGCCCCATTTTGAGCGAGGAGCTGCCTTCCAGGAGCAGGGCTCCCGCCGTGGTGTGCAGGCCCCGGCGGCCCGCCCCGAGCACGCTCTTTAACCCCACAGGTGCCCCGGGCATGGCCACGGCCGAGGTACCGGGCTACCTCGTGTCCCCGCAGGCTGAGAAGCACCGGCGGGCCCGCAACTGGACGGATGCTGAGATGCGCGGCCTCATGCTCGTCTGGGAGGAGTTCTTCGACGAGCTGAAGCAGACCAAGCGCAACGCCAAGGTGTACGAGAAGATGGCCAGCAAGCTGCTGGAGATGACGGGCGAGCGCCGGCTGGGCGAGGAGATCAAGATCAAGATCACCAACATGACCTTCCAGTACAGGTAGGCCCGTGGGCAGCGGGCGGCCTGCTGGGTCACGACGGCGGGGGCTTGGGGGGGTCCCAGCTTTGTGTAGGCAAGAGGGGACCTATGGGCCCCATGGAGCGGCGCACAGGGAGACCCCCAAGGCCCTGCAGGGTGGAGGGTACTGCTGGCGGCCGGGGGGCAGGATACCCGAGGCTGGGCCGCTAGGCCCCTGAACCCGCTGTCTCCGGTGTCCACTGAGCCCACTGTGGGCACAGCGCTGGCCTCAGGGCTGGGGAGGGGGTGTGGAGGCCCTGAGCACCCAAGAGGGTCCGCGCGCCTCTACCCCCTCCCCGCCCCATGCTGGGCCCCTGCCCTGGCTGCCTCGGGAGGGGCTGGGTCACGGCCAGGCACATGGCTCGGGCGGGGGCAGTTCCAGGCCGTGCCCCGCACCTCAGAGGGCGGGGCCAGGTTTATCTGCCTGGGGTCCCCGGGAGGAGAAGGTCGTGGGCAGGTGAGAGGTCATGGGGGTGGAGG
>NW_011480439.1:261318-262106 GCF_000754665.1 Bison bison bison
AGAGAGTGGGCCCTGTGGGCAGGCTGGGCCCACACAGCCCCCAGGAGCCTGTCCGTGTTAGGGGGCTGCCTTCCCAGGAGGACACACGAGGACCCCGCTGGTCCCAGTCCAGGCAGCCCCAGACAGGAGCAGAGGTTGGCCAGGGGGGCGTGGACAGGCCCCTGCAGGTTGGCCTGGGCACCTTGAGCCACACTCTGTGGATGAGAGGATCCCCCCACCCTGCCCCTCCTGGCCTATGGCTCCCAGCCCGTCTGGGGCCTGGGGGTGTGCAGAGACTCCCAGGGCCCTGGACAACTGAAGGCCGCTTCAGTTGCATCAGTTTAACTTTCTCGGTCTTGGAGGAGCCGGTCCTGAGCCTGGCCCGTCCAGAGGCTCATCTCTGACCCGCAGCCTGGCCCCCAGCCAGGCCTCGGGGCAGAGCAGAGGAGGCCGGCCGCTGGGGTAAAGGTGGTCCGAGGCCCGGGCCGAGCCATGTGCCCCCTACCACCCCCGCCACCACCCCGCAGCGCCTGGCAGGGAGGGGGCAGCAGGGCTGGGGTGGGCAGCTTTATGGCCTGCTATCTGACTCCGTGACTCACGGCTCTGATTGGCGTCTGGCCGGGTTATTCATTATTTATCCTGAAAGCCGCCTCCTGAGCCCCAGGGAGGGATCCTCTTCCATTCCTGGAGGGGAGGTGGGCTGAGGCGGCCACAGGAGACGAGGGGGTGGCCGGCGGGGTGGGGCCGCACGCGCACAGCGCTTCACAGTCTTGTGGGCAGCGGCACCCCCCAGCTGCCGGCACCGACGG
>NW_011480439.1:262234-263282 GCF_000754665.1 Bison bison bison
CTATAGTCCATGGGGTCTCACAAAGAGTTGGACACGACTGAAGAGACGGAGTGCACACGCAGAGGACCTTACAGACCGACACTCTGGCTGGGGGACTGGTTCTTTAACTTTTCCGACACCTCCCCTGACCCCCACCACCCAGAGCTGCCCACAGCCGAGGCTTTAGTTATTTTTTCATGAAAACTTTAAAAAAAAAAAAAAACAAAGCCAATCTTTATTTATTTATTGAATGCACCGCCAGCTTGTGGGATCTTAGTTCCTCGACCAGGGATCAAACCTGGGCACTCGTCTGTGGAATTGCGGAGTCCCAACCACAGGACCCCCCAGGGATTCTGGAAACAGTTGACATGCAGGTGGTTGGTGGGATTCCCTGGAGGTCCAGTGGTTAGGACTCGACGCTCTCACTGCTAGGGGCCCAGGTTCAGTCCTGGCTGGGGAGTTAAGATCCCACCAGCTGCTCCGTGTGGCCAAAGTATAAAAACAGATTGTCTGTGAAGGAAGCCTGGGGGTGGCCTGGTTCCAGGGAGCGTGTTTTGCTGGTGTGCTGTGCAGGGGCCCCCTGTAATGGGGCAGGCCTTGTCTCGGATGGCCAGAGCAGGACCTGGGGGGGGCTTCCGGAGGAGCTGGAGGGGGGCCTGGGACCCGGCACAGCCTTCCGCCCTCCTGCCCTCAGGGAGGTGGGGCAGCCCGTCCTGGCTCCCTGCTGAGGACCCCATGTCCCTCGGCCTCTGCCCCCAGCCGCACACCCCCGCCAGGGCGATGCTTTCAGATGGTCAGCGCATCTCCAGGGACCAGGGTGACCAGTGGCCACACCCCGGCAGGGACTTGACCTCGGGGCACCCTTTTGGGAGACAGGAGCCACTTTGCGGTGGGGGACCCTGTCAGTCAGAGTCCTCCCCAGAGCCGGAGGAGCAAGGACGGGGAATGTGGAGGGGCTGCCAGTGGTGGCCGGGGTTTCGGGAGGCAGAAGGCCCACGCCAACCCCATTGTGGCCCCTTCGCTCGCTGGCCGGGGCCTGCACTATAGCCTCACCTCCCCGGGGACAGCC
>NW_011480439.1:263443-266384 GCF_000754665.1 Bison bison bison
GTCAGCGCCCCCCCTCCTGGTACCAAGAACGTCATCTGGACAGCTCGCTGTTCGCCAGGCACCGGGCGTTGTCTGCTCCGGTCTTCCCAGCACAACTTGGATCATCCCCATTTTACTGACACGAGGCTCAGAGAGGTTAACGGACCTGCCTAGGCTCACACAGCGAAGCGGCAGAGATGAGCCGCAGACTCAGAGCCGTGACCACCGAGGCCTGTGCTCGTCCCTCCTGAGCTCCTGCTCCGGGACGTCCTCCTCAGGACACGCCTGTGACCTGACTCATTCTACGTTCGCGTTACAGATTATATCGCATCTCACTCCTACGTTGGTATTATACCACATATGTTCTTATCTCACTCCTATGTTGGTATTATACCACATGTGTTCTTATCTCACTCCTATGTTGGTATTATACCACATGTATTCTTATTATTGCTGACTGACTTATTAAAAAGCGGCATTTGTTCATTGCAGAGAGTTTAGAAACTCCAGAAAAGCAAAGAGAGGACTTTAGGGGTCAGCTCAAGACGCCAGCCTGACACCGGGGCCTGTGGGGCCTGCCGACGCCCGCAGCGGCGTAGGGTCCCGAGCCCGACCTCTTTCTGACCCGGTCTCACCTGGCCCATGTTTCCGGGGAGGCCTGTCTGGCTGGGGGTGGCCCACGCCCGTGCCACACGGCCCCCTGGGCCCGGCGCCCGCGAGCGCCCCTCTGCAGAGGGGCCGGGCGGGCAGGGCCAGGAGTGGCCCACGCCCGTGCCGCACGGCCCCCTGGGCCCGGCGCCCGCGAGCGCCCCTCTGCAGACGGGCCGGGCGGGCATGGGTCCGGCGCCCGCGAGCGCCCTCTGCAGAGGGGCCAGGCGGGCAGGGCCAGGAGCAGCCGTTTCTCACCCTCGGCTCTTGTGTCTCTCGTTTCAGGAAATTAAAATGCATGACAGATAGCGAGTCCGTCCCGCCCGACTGGCCCTATTACCTAGCCATTGATAGGATTCTGGCCAAGGTCCCCGAGTCCTGTGATGGCAAACTGCCGGACGGCCAGCAGCCGGGGCCCTCCACGTCCCAGACCGAGGCGTCCCTGTCGCCGTCTGCTAAGTCCACCCCTCTGTACTTACCGTATAACCAGTGCTCCTACGAAGGCCGCTTCCAGGACGACGGCTCCGACAGCTCCTCCAGCTTACTGTCCCTTAAGTTCAGGTGTGTGTGCGCCCCGCTCCCGCCC
Source organism: Bison bison bison (assembly GCF_000754665.1). Lineage (NCBI taxonomy): Eukaryota > Metazoa > Chordata > Mammalia > Artiodactyla > Bovidae > Bison > Bison bison. The sequence goes on from NW_011480439.1 coordinate 264,657, forward strand.
CACCGCCCGCCCCCGAGACGGGTCAGGCGGCCGTCCTGGTGGCGGCAGTCTCTGCCACCCAGGGCCGACTGCAGAGGCCTCGGCGGCACACACGCACCTCAGGGGCAGGGAGGCCAGAGACAGGGAGGCAGGTGGGCCGAGGCCTGGGCCGTCGAGTTCACCACCCAAGCGCGTCTCCTGCACCCTCGCTGCTCAGCTGTGTGGAAAGTCCATGATCTCTCTGGGCCTCAGTCTCTGTCTGTAAAATGGGGATAAGTCAGGACCTTCTCTGGCAAAGGCTGGGAGTCAGAGGCGAGCCTCCTGCCCTTTCCTCAGTGTCTGGCTCTCGAGCTCCCCCACCCCAAGCAGACCCCTTCTCCCTGGCCTTGCCAGGCTGGCCGGTCTCTCAAAACCAGGGAGGGGGCGTCAGGCTGAGCCTCCACGGTGTCCTTGGAGCCTGGCTGCAGTGGGGGCCCAGCCCCTCTGCCATCCATGGCGTCCTGCCAGCCCTGAGCTGACCCTGCCTCAAGACACCCTCAGACAGGTGTGGTGTGGGGCCGGGGAGCCAGAGGAGGTCACGTTGGGCTGGGCTTTCACTGGTGAATAGAAGGTGGCCATTGGAGGAGAGAACAGGAAGAGTGTACATTTCCGCTTTGGTCCCGCCTCCCCCAGGCTCAGTCTCAAGTCTGTCAGATGGGGGTGGGGTGAGGAAGGCATCTCGGGGGCCCCTCCAGTCTGACACCCAGAGTCTGGGGGCTGCTGCTCGGTTGTCCAGCGCCCCTTCCCTGCGGGGGGGTGGTTTCTCAGCAAAGACCTCCCAACAGAATCGCCTTTGTTAGTGGCCGGGCTGGGGTGCAGGGGATCTGCCGCTGGCAGACAGTTGCTTCCGTGGGCTGAGCCTACTTCCCAGACTGACGGCTGCCTGGTGCTGCGCCAGGCCGGGCCGTGGGGCACCTCTCCCTCCAGAGTCCAGGCTCTGCTCTCTGCTCCCGAGGGTGGCTGGGCCACAATCCTGCACAGAAGCAGAGGGCCTAGGCTGGGGACAGGCAGGGCCTGGGGGCGTCTGGCAGCTCCCTGCCACCCCTGGGGGCCCCACTCACAGCAGAGAGATGGGCTTCCTTCAGCCCTGACCCTGGAAGGATTCCTGTCCTGGAGGGGAGCCTGGCCTCTATGGCCCCGCCCTTGGCCTGCTGTCCCCGTCTCCTCACCCCAAGGTGTGCTGGCCCCTTCCAGGCTGCCAGGAGGCAGGGGTTCCCCTGTCTGCCAGAGGCTGGCCCCAACTGGTGGTGTCTGCCCTGTAGGCCCTCCCACCCTGCGTTTTCCTCGTCCCTCTGGGTGTCCACTCACCCCACCATGAGTGCCCCTTGCCCACCCAGCACAGTGGGTGTGGGAATGCTGTGTGACAAGGAGGTCCAGCCATTTCCACATCACACTGTCCTTCCAGGTCGGAGGAGCGGCCTGTGAAGAAGCGCAAGGGGCAGGGCGGCCACCTGCAGAGAAAGAAGCTGCGGCTGCTGGAGGCCCTGCTGGAGGAGCAGCGCCGGCTGAGCCGCGCCCTGGAGGAGACATGCCGCGAGGTGCGCCGCGCGCTGGACCAGCACAGCGTCTTGCAGGCCCAGAGCCTGCAGCTGCAGGAGCGAATGATGAGTCTGCTCGAGCGCATCATCGCCAAGTCCGGCGTCTAGGCCGCCCGGGCCCGCCCCCGGAACGGCCCGGGCCACGCCCCCAGCCTGGGCCCCGCCCCGGAGC
>NW_011480439.1:266519-269290 GCF_000754665.1 Bison bison bison
CCGGCGTAAAGCCCCCTCCCTGGACACCAGGCCCCTGGACTCAGGGTCACTGCTGGGCGGCTCCCCAGTAAGAACGCCTGGAATCTGCCCTCCGGTATTGTCAGTGTCGACGGTACTGGAAGCGGCTTTTGACGTTAATCGTGTGCTTTTCACAACTTCCTGGGAGCAGGGCTCACGGCTGGGCTTGAAGGGAGGCGACCGGCCGTCCCCCGCCCGAAGACGACGCCGGTGGAGGCGGCTCCGTGGCAGGTGTGCGCGCAGGTGCCCCCTCGCTGGGCCTGCATTGGCCCCGAGACCCCAGGGGGCCGCACGGCCTCCCGTGGCCTTTTATCTACCACCTCACCCCCACTCCGGGACGTGGGGTCTCTGGACCCCCATCGGCAACAGCTCAATAAAAACGATGATCCTGCCCATGCATCCCGCCCTGTGCCATCTATCAACTCGGGACAGGTGGGAGAGCCCGCTGACCTCAGGAGCTGACACGTGGACGGGCGGGAACGCAGACTAGCAGCAGGGTGTGAAAGCGCTGGGAGGGCAGGGCCGCCTGCAGGCCTCGAGGGCCCGGGGGGGCTGGACACAACAGCTGGGGCGCCTGGGGAGCGGACAGCCACCCCAGGGGGAGATGCCTTCCCAGGAGGGAGGGGCTGGGGTGGGGTGCAGGGTCTACAGGCCAGAGAGCCTGTCCAGAGCACCCCACCCCCACCCCCAGTTCCTCCTGAGTCACTAGGTCCAGGTGGCTGCTGAAGGGAGGCCCCCAGGGGAGACGAGAGCCGGGCTTCATTCAGAGTCTCACTCGGGACACGGCCGGACACGGCCGGGGACGCAGCCACTCCGTAGCTCTGAGAGTGCCGTGCAGACAGGGGAGAGGAAACCCTTCCGTGTGACTCTCAGGCAGGCGTCTAGTGAGAAGCGGCAAGTCACAAACAACAGACAGCTTGGCCACTGGCTGTGGCTTAGCCCTGTAGGGACAGCAAGGTCATTCACACTCTTGCCCAGAGAAAACCTGGGCCAGAAAACCTGTCTGAGGGCCTGCTTGTTTGCACAGAGCGTCTATCACGGTCCTCGGTCCCATGGCCCTGATTCTCTCTCTGGCTCCGTGTGGCTCTGCCTGGTGGAGGGGATCTTTCATGGAATGTCTGCTTCGCCTGGGACGCACTGCCCCGATCAGCAGGGTTGAGGGGAAGCAGGGACTGGGGTTAGTGGCAGGTGACTGTCTAGACCCGCTCCCTCTGGTGCTTCGGGGGGAGGGCCCTGCCCAGAGGCTGCTGCAGACCCCCTGGTGTGATGGCCACCAGCACACCGGATCCTCCCGTGACCCTTGAGGGCAGCCAGGCAGTGACCAGTACTCAGCCGGTGTCAGACTCCAGGTCCCCCTGGGGGTGCAGAGGCCAGCCCGAAGCCTGCCCCTGGGAGGGAGGGGTTGGGTGGAGCTGGGCTGGCAGGATGGCCCACCCACAACCCCCCCGCCCCATCCCCACCTAGAGAGCTCGAGCCATGGACTGTGGACCCTCCTGCCTGGGGCTGGACCGTGCTGCCGGGTGAAGGGGGGTGGTTCCTGGGGTGAACCAGCTGCCAGGTGCGCCCGTGGTGACCGCGCCTGCTTCCCGCACCCGCCCGCCACAGAGGTCAGCCTGGAGGTGCCCCGGGTCCAGCAACGGCGTTTGGGGCTACCCAGTGAATTTCTAGCTCTTAGACAAGACACCAGCGTGAGAACTCACTGGTTCAGCCGACACTGGGCCCTGGCCCAGAGAAACTCGAAGCTCTGGTCCAAGCCCTGACAGGCACGCAACCCTTCAGGGTGGTGACACCCTGAAAGCCCCCCGGGAAGGACAGATGGAGTAACACAGCAGGGACTTCCCTGTGGTCTGGTGGCTAAGAATATGCGCTCCCAATGCAGGGGGCACGGTCTTGATCCCTGGTCAGGGAGCTAGATCCCACATGCTGCAACTGAGACCCCGTGCGGCCAGATAAATTAAAAATACTTGTTTTAAAAAGTAGAAATTAAAAAATTAAACCCAAGATTTAGAAATGTTCATTTCAAGATAGCAATAAACTCCTTACAGTGGCAACACACACCAAGTGCGTGGAAAACATGTTTTCCTAAACGAGAAGTTTCAGCGAGAGGAGTGGCATTGTGCCGCGTCTCCTCGGATCTCTGGCCTGAGCACTCGGCGGCCGCGATGGGACATGGCTTGGTTGCCAAGTGAAGGAATCTGGGAAATCCCGCCTCGTGTGGATACACGTTTGGAAAAGAAGCGGAGGTTTCAACACCTGCGGGTCACGGGCGTTCTTCCTTCTGACGACACCCAGACTCGACCACGGTGGTTCCTTGTGGGCTGGTTACAGCGTAGACTCTGAAATCCTATCAGTGAGCTTTCACCAGTGTCTCCTGGAATCCGTCCGTCCGTCCTGCACCTGGACCAGTCCTGTCCACACTTACGGCTGTGACGTCACAGGTGGGCATTTGGAACATGACGGGCGCCAAGCACACAGGTCTGCCCCGTGTCGACCATCCTGTGTCAGTGTCCCTGTGTGAATTCACCGTCAGTCTCAGCTAAAACGTCTGTAGTTTGGTGAGTTGGCAAGCTCCTGGTGGTGGATGCAAGTTTTTCAAAATCCCAGTCTCTGATTTTGATGAAAGCTTGAAGTTCATCGCTGGTCACAAGCACCGTCAGTTTTCCTTGAAGGGACAGACTCACTTTGTCGTCTTCAAGAAAACATCTGCCAGGTACACAGGTCTGAACAATCAGAGCTTCCGTCAGTCCCCCGTC
>NW_011480439.1:269554-271439 GCF_000754665.1 Bison bison bison
GGGCAGGAACCAGGGCTCACCAGGCCCTGGGGGCCGGACGGGCAACAGCGTCTGGCGCGGGGACCTGGGGCCTAGGACTCAGGCCCTCGTGGAGCCCCTGGGAGCTGCCACCCTTCCCCACGGACCCCTTCCTGCCGGACCCCGTGGGCGTGTGCCGCGGGGTCTGCAGTGAAGACCCTGCCGCCAGCCTTCCCAGGGGTGGGGTTTGCTGCACAGACCAGGCCGGGGCCACCCCTCCCAGTCCCACCCCCGTCACGGGCCTGTTTACTGCTCTCGAGGCCCTGTGGGTGACGAGGTTGTGCCTGCTTCGGTCACCGCGATGCCAACGGCCAGCGCCCCCGGAGTGTGGCGGGTCCCTGCCTGGCGCTGTGCCCGCTCAGCCAAGGACAAAGCCATCAGTGTAGAAACCGGGAATGCCAGATGCGATACTTTCCCTCTTTGCCAGATGGCGTGATTGTAAAACCAGGAAACCTAAAAGAAAATCCTTCGAGGTTAACAGTAAGGCACATGTATAAAATCCCCTTTTTCTGTGTTATTGTAATACGGACGTGGGGGAAGTCCTATTCTTGTCAAGCGTGTAATTGTGTAGTGTTCCGAGTGCTTGTGAATGGATGACAACGGACAGGACAGGTGAGCACAATCATTAAAGGCCAGGAAAGGGCCTGGACCGAGGTGTCGCGGGGGCCACTGCCCTCGGTCCCCCAGGGCCCCCTCCTCCCGCACCCGGAGGAGGAGCCGGGCAGCACCCCGGCCGCCACGGGGATGCCCGTGGCCCATCTCCTGCCCGGCCCGCCCGCCCTCTGGGAGCCCCCTGGGGGCCCTTCTCTGAGACGGATTCTGGACGCTGGGCTCTCAATGTTCCATCAGAACCATGCTCGCCACAAACGCTCCCCCAGTCCACGATCCAGGGTCCAGGGTGAGGCTGTGAGAGAACGGGGAGGGTTAGTCAGGGTTGGTGATGTGAAGGGGCGGCCGGGATGCTCTGAGGGCCAGGGGGGTCAGAGGTGACCAGGGTCGGGGGCCGCGGCCGTCTCAGCTGTTCCAGTCTGTCTGGCACGGTGTAACCGGCCGTGTGAGCCATCAGGGAGCCACAGCCACAGCCTGTTTTGGGCCCCTGCTCAGGCTCAGGTGCTGCGATGCTGTGTCCCTGCCCTGGAGGAGCTCAGGACAGACCCCACTTTTTATTCCAATCTCTGATGTTTGATGTCGAGGTTGATTCAAGTTTTCTTTTCTCCTGTTACAATGAACCGAAGACCCTCCCTTGTGGCAGAGCCTGCTAAAGGCCCATCAGTATCCATTCTTCCCTTCCCCAGGAACACTTATATTCTTCTGGGCAGCAATATTCCCACTGAAGTTGACCAAAGTCCCTTGCAATTTAAGGTGACAAGGCATCTGAGGAAGTTGGGTGCAAATTCTGGGAAACCTCCTTAAGAAAGGAACAGGCAGGTATGTGGGTTTTTTCTTGCGTTTTCCCCACTTTCTTGTGCTTCTGGCCCCACAACAGGGGACATGGAGAAGATGTCCGGCTCTCCAGCAGCCCTCTCGGACCATGAGGCCCCCCCTGAGGATGAGAGTCACAGCCCAACAGAGGAGGGATACTGTGGGCCTGGGGCCTGCCAGCCCTGGGACACTGCTGTGCAGGCCTGGCTTCTCTTACGAGAGAGATAAAGTTCCATCCCAGGCCACTGTCGTTTCTAGCCTTGTTACTGGTCAACTGCTCAGTCGTGTCTGACTCTTTGTGACCCTGTGGGCTGTAGCCCACCAGGCTCCTCTGTCCATGGATTTCCCAGGCAAGAATACTGGAGTGGGTTGCCATTTCCTTCTCCAGGGGATCTTCCCGACCCAGGGATCGAACCTGAGTCTCCTGCATTGGCAGGCGGGTTCT
>NW_011480439.1:273076-279207 GCF_000754665.1 Bison bison bison
CCCTGACCCCGCAGCCCAGACCACAGAGAGGGCTTCCTCTGAGGCACCTGAGCGCCCCATGCTCACCCGCGAATGTCTCTCCTCTCAGCACTGCGGTCCAGGGTCCCACAGTCTTCTCACGCCGGGGGTCAGTGTTCAGTCCTCTCCGGAGTGGAGAGCTGGTGTGGGTCTCCACCGTCCTGGAGAGTGTGAGTTAGTGGTGCCTGTGGAGGGGGCGCAGAGAATTTGTTTTGACTCGATGGACATGAGTTTGAGCAAACTCCAGGAGATGAAGGACAGGGAAGCCAGGCGTGCTGCGCTCCGTGGGTCACAAGGAGTTGGACATAACTGAGCGACTCAACAACAAAATCAAAATTATCTACCGTTGTTATTCTTGTGTGGCCACAGCTCTCGTGGCCTAAGAACTCTTCACCGAAGCCATGAATTTCTTTTCCCGGATCCTATTCTAGCAGCTGTGATGATGTTTGGATCGTTGACCTAACTCAAAGCAATTATTATGCGTCATGTGATGAAGAGATCAAGGTTTATTTTTTTCTCATGATTATTGAGTTATTCCAGCACCATTTATTAAAAGTCTTTTTCTTCCCCCATTTAATTTTTCTGGTGTTTTGTCAAATATCAATTAGCTGAGCGCAGGTGGGGCTAGACTCCATTCACTTCTGCCGGTCAAGCGTCTACATTATCTTGATCGCTGGCTGTGGTTTATAGAAAGTCTTGAGGTCCGACGGTGTGACTCTTCCAGCTGTTCTTCCTTTCTAAAGTTGTTTTGGTTGCTATAGATCTCTACTATTTCTATATAAATTTTAACTCAGCTTATCTATTTGTTCCCCAAAGAAGCCTGCTGAAATTTTTTATTGAGACAGCATAGATCTGTTAATCTACAGATCAACTTGAAGAGAAGAGACATGCTACCAATCAATACTGAATCTGGCCATTTTTGAACAGGGTATAGCTCTCCCTTTGGAGAAATTTTAGGGCTCCTCCCATGACTCAGACGATAAAGGATCCGCCTGCAACGCAGGAGACTCAGGTCCGATCCCTGGGTCAGAAGTTCCCCTGGAGAAGGAACGAAGGACGGGAACCCATTGCAGTCTCTGTGCCCCCCTTCTTCTCCTGCCCTCAGTCTTTCCCAGCATCAAGGTCTTTTCCAATGAGTCAGCTCTTCGTATCAGGTGGCCAAAGTATTTGAGCTTCAGCTTCAGCATCAGTCTTTCCAATGAATATTCAGGGTTGATTTCCTATGGATGGACTGGTTGGATCTCCTTGTAGTCTAAGTACGGACTTTTTGCCAGTGTGAAAAGGCAAAAGGCAGGGAACCCCTGCTGCTGCTGCTGCTATTGCTAAGTCACATCAGTCGTGTCCAACTCTGCGCGACCCCATAGATGGCAGCCCACCAGGCTCCCCCATCCCTGGGACTCTCCAGGTAAGAATACTGGAGTGGGTTGCCATTTCCTTCTCCAATGCGTGAAAGTGAAAAGTGAAAGTGAAGTCGCTCAGTTGTGTCCGACTCTTCGTGACCCCGTGGACTGCAGCCCACCAGGCTCCCGGGTCCATGGGACCCTCCGGGCAAGAGTACTGGAGTGGGGTGCCATTGCCTTCTCCGAGGGAACCCCTAGATACTCTATTAAATCGAGGAAATTCCCTTCAGTTTTAGTTTGTTTAGAGTTTCAAATCACAGATGGGTATTGAATTTTGACAAATCTTTCTCTGCATTTATTAAGTGCAAGATTTTTTCCCCTTTATTTTGATAATGTGGTGAATCACAAAGGCTGAGTTTCAGATATTAAACCAGCTACTCGCTTACTGTCTGCTGGCTGTCTGTGGGCTCTGTAATGATATTCATCGTATTAGTAGTTTATGTTCCCCTCTGTCTCTCACTAATCTTACTAAGGTTTGACAAATTGTATTAATCTTTTCGAAAAACCAACTTTTGGCTTTCCCTGTGGTCTGGCTCTTCTGTATTTCATTAATTTCTACTCTTACTTTTATTACTTCCTTCCTCCATTTAACTCATTTCCTTCATTTGTTTTTGGTTTAGTTTGTTCTTTGTTTTTCGCCGCTTTGCCTTAATGTAAGGCTTAGACTGGCTTCTCTGGTGGCTCAGCTGGTAAAGAAGCCACCTGCCAGTGCAGGAGACGCGAGAGACACAGGTTCGACTCCTGGGTGAGGAAGATCCCCTGGAGAAGGGAACGGCAATCCCCTCCAGTATCCTTGCCTGGAGATCCCATGGACAGAGGAGCCTGGCGGGCTGCAGTCCACAGGGTCACGATGGAGCACGTACAAGGCTTAGGTCATGACTTTCAAATCACTTTTTTCTATTATAAACACTGAAAATTGAAACCACAGTTTTCAGTATATTGAGATTTTAACAATTCAGGTAAAATATTTTTATAATTTCCCTTGTGATTTCTTCTTCAACCTTTGGATTATTTAGAAGTATGTTACCTGATTGTCAAAAACGGAGTGATTTTCTAGGCATCACTGTTGGTTTCTGCTGTCAGGGGATGTATGCTGTATTACTTCAATCCTTTAACATTAAAAGATTTATCTGATGGCCCAGCATATGTTCTCTCTTGGAGAATGTTCCATGTACACTTGAAGACAGTCTGTATTCTGCAGCTGATGGGGGTAGTCTTCCATATGCAGTGATTGTTAGATTGATGGTGTTGTTCAGATCTTCTATATCCGCCCTGATTTTTTTATTTGTCATCAATTTATAATAGAAAAATGTTGAAATTTTAATTATAAATCTATTCTTTTTTATTATCGTCTCCTCTTAGTTCTCACAATTTTGCTTCAAATGTTTGAGTATACAGCGACGCCACCTTTCTTATGACTATTTTCCCATGGTATTTCTTTTTCTCTCTCTTCACTTTTAATCTAAATGTGTTTTTCTACTTAAAGTGTGTCTCTGCTAAACTAGAATATAGCAGGCTTTTTTTTTCTTTCTAAATCCAGTGTGACGTGTTCTGCCTTTTAATTGGAATGTTCAGCCAATTTATATTTAATGTAATTAGGGATATTGTAGATTGAATCTACCTATAATCTTACTAATTGTTTTCTGTTTGTCCTATTTGTTCTTTGCTTTTTTGTTTCTTCCTTTTCTAACTTCTTCCGGATTAACTGATTTAAAATTTAAAACAAAGTTTTGTTCCCTCCATTGAGTTTTTGTTTGTTTTTTAAGATTTTATTTTTGACGTCGACCATTGTTAAATTCTTTATTGAATTTGTTACAATATTGCTTCTGTTTAGTGTTTTGTGTTTTTTTGGCCACAAGGCATGTGGGATCTTTGCTCCCCAACCAGGAATCAAACCCACACCACTGGCATTAAAAGCCAAGGCCTTAATCACGGGACTGCCAGGAAGTCCATCCCATTGTTTGTTTTTTTTAAAAAATATTTATTTCTTTGGCTGCACAGAGTCTTAGTGGCAGAACGCGGGACCCCCGACCTTCACTGCAACATTCAAACTCTTGCTTGCTGCCCGTTGGGTCTAGTTCCCTGAGCCGGGATGGAAGCCCGGCCCCCGCGTGGGGAGCTTAGCTCCTTAGCCACTGGGCCACCAGGGAAGTCCCTTCCATTGCGTTTTAGCTCCAGTATACTGAATTATGTTTTTAGAGTTAGCTCTAGGGATTCCAACATGTATCCTTAATTTACCTCAGTCCACTTTGAAATCATATTATACTACTTCATGTATAATGTAAAGACCTTCCAACATAAAATTCCATTTCCTTTCCCATTCCTTCTGCGATTGTTTTGCATAACTTACACGTACATTTGCTATAAACCTCATAAAGCATGGTCACTATATTTGCTTGAAATGTCCAACTGTCCTTTGAAGAAATGAAAAAAGGGGGGAAATAGGTCTTTCCTATTTGTGCACGTATTTACCATTGCTCTGCTCTTCATTCCTTCGCGTGAATCCACGTCTCCATCTGGCACCATTTCCCTTCGGCCAGAGACCGTCTTTGAGCATTTCTTACAGCGCGTGTTTAGGGTCGCTTCTGTCTGCCTGGCAGTGCCTTTCACTGAGCCTTTGCTGCTCAAGGCTGTTTTCACTGTTTAGACATATCAGTTGGCAGTTTTCGTGCCTAGTCGTTTTAAAATGCTGCTTTCTTTTTGTCTCAGGGTTTCTGTGGTTCCTGATACAAACGCACTCATTTTTGTTGTGGTGGTGACGTATGTAGTCTTTTTTTTCCCTCTAGATGTTTCTAACTTTTCAGTTTTGTTGTTGTTGTTTTCTACAGCTTGTGTCGAGGTGTGTTGAATTTGGGGGTCTATGGATTGATTTTCTAAAAATCAAATTTGAGAAAAATTTGGCTGCTATTTCTTCTAAGATATTTCCCCCACTTTATCTTGCTGGGACTCCAATTACAGAGCGCCCCCCACCACTCGGTATTACCCCATTGGCTGCTATTTCTTCTAAGATATTTCCCCCACTTTATCTTGCTGGGACTCCAATTACAGAGCGCCGCCCACCACTCGGTGTTACCCCATCGGCTACCGTACTCTCTTCCCTTTTACCCAACCTCTTTTCCCTCTTTGTGATTTAGTTTGGATCATTCATACTGATCTGTTTTCAGATTTCTGAAATTTCCTTTTTCAGCGTCCAGAAGCCTAGCCAATAGTTTTTTATTTCAGATACTGTGATATTGTAGTTTTCAGTGATTGAACTTCTTTCGAGGTTTTTAGTTTCCATTTGTCTTTCAAAATACCCCATCTCTATTATTTCTCTTTGTCTGTAATTCTTCTGCATACTCATAATATCTTTTTAATTATGTGTCTGTTAATTTCAATCCCTGGATCATTTGGGGTCTATATCTTTTGATTGTGTTTTCTTTTGATTTTTGGCCAAATTTTTCTGCTGCTTCACACTTTTTGTAATTTTCAATTCCACTCCAGACATTGTGTGTAAGTGAACGGTGGTGACCGGTATGTGATGTTTTGTTTTGATTTCATCCTGCTTGTTTCCCACAGAAGGCGAGCCGTTCCACAGTTTGGGTTTGGAGCTATTGTTTGGATTCCTCCAAGAGTCAAGCTGTCGCTGGAGCTGGGACAAGGCTTTAATTACATTGTTTGCTCACATTCAGCCCAGCCCTCCACCTCCTATTACCCTGCAGCGTTTTTTTTTAATTTTTAAAAAATTTATTTTTATTATTTATTTCTTTGGTTGAGCTGGGTCTTAGCTGCAGAATGTAGGACCTACTTCCCTGACCAGGGACTGAACCTGGACCGTCAGCACTGAAACACAGAGTCCTAACCACTGGACTACCAGGGAATTGTCTAATGGTTTTTTAAAGTAAATTTACTGAGTGGTGCAACCATCACCATTAAATCAGTTTTGGTTTTGTTTTTTAATTGAAGTCAATTTATAATCTTCTGGGTCTACAGCAAAGTGATCCATAGTTGTATATCTGTGAATATACATAATTGTGAATGTCTGTTCTTGATTAAGAGCTGTCTTTCTCAAGAATTCAGTTCATAAAAGTTATCCTGTACCTTCTGGTCTACTTGTACCTACCGGATGATGAACATAGCCATGAAATTAAAAGACGCTCTTTGGAAGGAAACCATGATAAACGCAGACAGTGCATGACAAACTAGGGGTGTCACTTTGCCCACAAAGGTCCACATAGTCACAGCCATGGTTTTTCCAGTGGTCATGCACAGATGTAAAAGCTGGACCTAAAGAAGGCTGAGCACTGAAGAACTGATATTTTTGAACAGTGGTGCTGGAGAAAACCCTTAGACTGCAAGGAGATCAAACAGTCAATGTTAAGGGAGACCAACCCTGAATACTCATTGGAAGGACTGATGCTGAAGCTCTAATACTTTGGCCACCTGGTGTGAAGAGCCAACTCATTGTAAAATACCTTAATGCTGGGAAAGACTGAGGACAAGAGGAGAAGGGGACGACAGAGGATGAGATGGTTGGATGGCATCACCAACTCTATAGATGTGAGTTTGAGCAAACTCAGGGAGATAGTGAAGGACAGGGAAGTCTGGCGTGCTGCAGTCCATGGGGTCCCAAAGAGTCAGACCTGACTTACTGACTGACCAACGACAATAAACTGGCCCACTATCAACAACTGGCCCCCTATCCTCATGCACGTGCACTAAGTCGCTCTGTCT
>NW_011480439.1:279307-282299 GCF_000754665.1 Bison bison bison
GAGGCTCCTCTGTCCATGGGATTCTCCAGGTAAGAACACTGGAGTGGGTTGCCGTGTCCGCCTCCAGGGGATCTCCCCGACCCAGGAATCGAATCCTGCAGGTCTTGTCCTGCAGGAAGATTCTTTACCGCTGAGCCATAAGGGTATAATTTTTACCCTGGGTTTTTCTGTTGTTACTGTGGGAATGGAAGCCTTTGCCTCCTTCTACACCCCAGGGGGAGGAAGTCCCATTTTCTTTCATCTTTATGCTCCACGTGGAGAAGGAAATGGCAACCCACTCCAGTACTCTTGCCTGGAGAATCCCATGGACAGAGGAGCCTGGTGGGCTACAGTCCTTGGGGTTGCAAAGAGTCGGACACGACTGAGCGTGCACGCAAAGTAACAAGTTTGTCAAACCCTTCCTCAAAGACAGAGTGGGCACCTGGATTCTCGAACAACGAAGCCCACGTGTTGACGGTGCCGATGGCCGTGGTCTTGCTTCCTCCCCGTCTCCATCCCCGCTTCTTCGGGAGGGTCTCAGAAGTCAGCAGAGCATCACCGCCGTTTCCCTGGGAGCCGAGGCGCGTCTGCCGCGTGGGGCGTGCACGTCCTTCCCCACATACGTGCAGGGGGGGAGTGGACCGGGCCACCTCGTGGGGCCCTCACTGCACACCCACAGCAGGGAGCGCCCTGGACACGAAGCCGGGAGGCGTTTATTTAAGAAGATCCCAATAAATTTTCAACAAATAAAGTAATTTTGCCCTCATTTAAATAATTTTAAAGATTGCCAGGGGAAGACCGTGAATCACGATGCACAAAAGAAAAAGAAGACAGAACCGGGGCCTGAAACCCAGAAGGCTCTTAGCGCCAGCTCCGGCCGGAGTCCGAATTCACTGCTCAGAGGCGTGGCTTCCTAGAGGCCGACAGGGACGCCATGCTTCAGAATAAGGCAGAAACCAGACTTGATGGATTTTGCGCCTGCCCCTAGATGGAACATCTCCATGAAACGTGTATCGCATTTGACCTTAAAATCACCCTCAGCAACACAAAAAGAACATCAATTAAGCACTGTTAAAGCAATTAGATTTAATTTACACAAGATTCAGCTGCATTATAAGAGTGACTTGAAATAGCAGGATATCCTCAGGTAGAGACTGGCCATGGTCTTCAGGGGAAAACGAAGCTGACTTCAGATTTGCTCTGTTCAGTCACCTGGGGCATTGATGCTATTGATAACATGAGGAAATGCTTACGGAAAAACTAATTAAAGAAGATTGACTATTTCATGTTTTAAAAATTAAGAAAAATTTTTGATTACAGAGAAAATAGCCAAGTATCCTTGGGTGGATGGATTGATGGATGGACACAATGTGGTCCATCGTACAACAGGATATTATTCAGCCTTAAAGAGGAAGGAAGTTCTGACACTGGCTAAACATGGATGAACCTTGAGCCATTCGGTCAGTTCAGTCGCTCAGTCGTGTCCAACTGTTTGTGACCCCATGGACTGCAGCACGCCAGGCCTCCCTGTCCATCACCAACTGCTGGAGCTTGCTCAAACCCATGTCCATCAAGTTTGGTGATGGCATCGAACCATCTCATCCTTTGTCACCCCCTTCTCCCGCCTTCAGTCTTTCCCAACATCAAGGTCTTTTCTAATGAGTCAGTTCTTAGCATCAACTGGCCAAAGTATTGGGAGATTCTGCTTCAGCATCAGTCCTTCCAATGAATATTCAGGACTGATTTCCTTTAGAATGGACTGGTTGGATCTCCTTGAAATCCAAGGGACTCTCAAGTCTTCTCCAACACCACAGTTCAAAAGCATCAATTCAAAAAAAAAAAAAAGCATCAATTCTTCAGCGCTCCGCTTTCTTTATGGTCCAACTTTCACATCCATACATGACCACTGGAAAAACCATAGCCTTGACTAGACAGACCTTTGTTGGTAAAGTAATGTCTCTGCTTTATGATGTGCTGTCTAGGCTGGTCATGAACTGAGAGGAGTCGAGCTCATAGCGACAAAAAGTATAAGGGTGGGTGCCAGGGGAGGAGGGCTGGGGAGTTAGTGTCTAAAGGGGAGAGAGTTTTCGTTCAGGAAGTTCTGTGGGCCGATAGTGGTGACAGCTGCAAAACAGCTTAATACCACCTGAGAAATGGTTCCGAGGCAAATTTTGTCTATTTTTTTTGGCCATGCCCTGTGGTTTGAAGTGCCCTGGTAGCTCAGATGGTAAAGAATTCGCCTTCAATTCGGGAGTCCTGGGCTTGATCCCGGGGTTGGGAAGATCCCCTGGTGGACAGCCTGGCAACCCACTCCAGTATTCTTGCCTGGAGAGTCCCTGTGGACAGAGGAGCCTGGAGGGCTACAGCCCATGGGGTCATAAAGAGTCGGACACAACTGAGTGGCTAAGTATGAATACAAATTCCTTGGCCAGGGATTGGGCCTAGGCCCCTGGCGATGGAAGCATGGAGCCCTAACCGCTGGGCCACCAGGGGATTCCCTGTGCTTGTCTATTTCACCAAAAAAAAGGGAAAAATCCACAGATTTTGCTGTTTCAGTTTTGTTGCTTTGTGGGAATTTTGTCAAGGTGGAAAGACAGAAGGCATTTTCTTCACTTATTAGTATTCAGGCAAATGGGGTGTGGAGTGCCCATCCGCACTGTGGCCTGGGGACCGGAGTATCCAGGATCAGTGGAGGGGCTGAAGGCTGGCAGGGACTGACCAGAGGGGCTCCAGAGAGCCGTGGAGGAACCTGGCGGCAGGCGGACAAGGCCCGCGACCCCCCAGCCTCCGATGAGTCTCCCCTTGTTCCTGCACAGACGGGAGCACAGCCCCCTGAGATGGGACTGCAGGCCTGGATGGGAACCTGGGTGGGCGGGGTGGTCGTCTGATGGGCGGGGGTCAGGTGGGTTCTAAGGTGAAGAAAGCATGGCAGCCTCCCAGGAGGCCGTGTCTCTCGTGGGGGGACCCAGCCTGGCTTGGCCCCAGGTGGCCCCTGCTCCCCAGGGCGGGACAG
>NW_011480439.1:282399-290026 GCF_000754665.1 Bison bison bison
CTGCTCCCCAGGGAGGGACAGCCGGGAAATCCACTCTGTCACGCTGGACCTGAAAGGGGTCAGACTGAGAGCTCAGTTCAGCTCAGCCGCTCAGTCGTGTCCGACTCTTTGTGGCCCCATGGACTGCAGCACGCCAGGCCTCCCTGTCCATCACCAACTCCTGGAGCTTGCTCAAACTCATGTCCATCGAGTTGGTGATGCCAGCCAATCCTCTCATCCTGAGACTGAGAAGCATGTGAAAACTGCAGGGTGTAGACGCGGCTTTGTGGAGTTGCCTACTCCTTCTCCTGACCCAGCGCGCTGGTGGTGGAGACCGCCTACAGCCCCGGGCTGGGGCACCGCTGGGGTGACCCAGGACATCCCGTCCCAGGACCAACTGGGAAATGTGATTCCTTGAGGCATGAGAGGCAATACCTGTGTCCAGCCTGGGTGTCCCTCGGTTAGCCCTGACATCCATCAGAGGCGGGGTGGGGTGAGGGCTTCGGGGGTTCAGGGACAGAGGACTTCTGATGGGAAAGCCTGGAGGGGCCCAGGTGAACTGGGCCAGCTCTCAGAAGGCCAAGGTCAGCCCTTCCCCTGTGGTCTGCAACGTTTGCGCCTATGCGGTCAGTGGGTGGGAAAGCATTTCCAGACTAGAACCAGAAAGGCATCTTTTACTGTCCCCCTCTTTGTCATGGCGGCCCACGGCGGGGGCGGCGGGCTAACTTCCTACAGCCCTGCAACTACCGGCTGGCGTCAGGGCTCTGTGCTCACTCTTACGTAAAAGGCAGCTTCCCATCAGTGAACTGGCAAATACAGTCTCAACTCAGAATCAGTCCAAATCAACCATGTCGGGTCTGGGACACCGCCTCCCGGAGCCTGCGCGGCACAGCTGTGAGTGGGCGGGACTGGGGCTGGGGAAGGCGAGGCCAGGCTGGGGAGCACCCACGCGCTAGCACCCAGGGGCGCCCGCCCGGGGCTCGTCCTGCTCAAGGGATTTCTGCACACTCCCGGGGCCCCAGAAGAGGCCAGGCTGGGCCAGGAGCATGGACTCGTGGGTGCTGGGGAGTGGCCATGGCGGGACTCTCGCCCTCCCAAGTCCTGGTCTGAAAGGCGAGCCTGAGTCCACCAAGGAGCCAAGGGGCTGTCACAGGATCGCTGAGGGGCGTTCAGAAATGACCTCTTGTCATCTCCCTGTTTTGAGGGGATGTTTCTGATTTATTTCTTGTTTAATTTCTGTGGAGGAAAACACGATCTCCTGACATACACTGTCCCCCAATAGGTACATTTTCAGCAGGAGGGGTTCGTTCCGGCGTGTTTAGGGGGTTCGTGGAGAAGAGACATCTCAGCAGACATCTCTGCCCCGGCCAGAATGTTCACACCAGGCAGGGGCCTCCCCTCCGGGCTCAGTGACCTTAACCGAGGCCAGGCTGCCTGTGGGGCCGCCCCCTCCCCAGACCACCAGCAGCCCCGTGGGATCCTCTCAGGGCCCCGGGGCCCCTGTGTGCTCTGGTTGATTGGTGTATGTTCTTTTTCTGTAACAATATGGTCTATTTCATTAATGCCACCCTGTTTGGTAACAATGTCCCTAATTAATACAAGTTCTATTTAGTGACAACATGGTCTATTTAATGAATTTCCTGTGTTCTGGTTAAAAACCACACGGAGCTTCACTTGATTGATTCCCTCTGTTCCCGGATCCTAGAGGGTTTCAAACGCAGGGGCGCAGTCCACACATTCAGGGCGGGTCATCTGCTCCCGCTGTCCCCCCACTGCAGAAGGTCCTCGGGGAGGGCTGGCCGGCGCCCCGCAGGCCATGGCCTCAGGACGGGCCGCTTGGGATCGAGGACTTCACGTGGGGGCAAGGTGTGAGCGGGGCCCAGGCTGGGGGCCCAGTCCCGTCTGACCCCTGAGTGCATGGCAGCCTGGCCTCTTGGCACTTGGCCCAGGGCCCTGCCTCCTCCGCTGCCTCCAGGCCCTCTGACCCACCGTGGCTCCTTCCCCAGGGCCCTGTCTGTCTCTGAGGCCGGGTCACTGTCTCGAGTCCCCAGCATCGCCACCACTGCCCCTCTCTGTTGTCCCCTCCTTCACCCAGCCAAGGATGCTTCTGGAAGCCTCTCTGCCCAGGGTCCTGGACGTGGTTCCCAAAGTCCTACTGAAGAGCCTGCAGGCTTCTCTGCTGGCCGGCTTCCCCCGCCCCCATTTGCTGGCCACCCCGCTGCATGGCACCTGGGCTGGGCCGGTCCACCCGGAGCTGCTGGAGCCTCCTGTGCTTCTGTCCGTGCCTGGGATGGGCGGGCGCTCAGAAGCCCACCCTCCCGATGGTCCCTTCTGTCCAGGAGCTCGTGTTGGAGGGGTGTAGTCTTGGGGGTGGGGAACAGACCTGAACTCGACCCCTTGACAGAATGTTGGGACAGTGACAGGTAGGCCTACAGGTCTGGTGGGTACCAGGGTGGGGTGCGTGTGACGCCTGAGCTGAGCCCTGACAGGTGATGGGCTGGGGGCAACTTCCCAGCAGGCCTGCCATGGACAGGCAGTGGGGAGGCGCGCCGGCTCGGGAGTGAGAGGGAACTCGGTCTGCGGTTGCTGGTCGCGTGACTGGCACTCTGCTCTGGCCTCGTGTCCAGCTGCATCTGGATGACTCCTTGGAAGGCAGAAACGGCCTTCGTGGAGGGGACGCTTGAACACCGGCCTTGGACTCAGTGAATTTCTTCCTGCAGATGGTAGCGTCCCCAGGGGCATTTGAGCAGGGATGAACAGCAGACGCAGGCTCGGGAGAGGGGCCTGGCAGTGTGTCCCCCACCCCTCGGCACTTCCAGGGACGGCCCAGGTGCGGGAAGGACCGTGAGGGGCTTGTCAGACGCCAGCACCCCCGCTTAGTGGTGAGTGTGCAGGGCCCGTGGGAGGAAGAGGCCCACAGGTCCATCTGCGGAAGGGCTCTGGGCCCTGGACTGCGATCCGGCAACCCGGGAGGGCCGGGCTCTCCCCTGGGTCTGCTGCCGCACCCTTCCACTCACCAGCCCTCTTTTCCTTAGGTTGTGGAAAATTACCAGCACCCGGTGACCTGCCCATCTTTCTCGCCTGGAGAACATTATTGCCACAGAGCCCCCCGGAGTTCAGGCCTCCCCAGCCTGCCCACTCCTGTGGCTCCAACACCTTTCCTGCGGAGGAAGCACATTCCCTTTCTTCTGGACTCCCTCCTGAGCATGCAGGGAGGGACCAGCCACGGCAGCCCTCCACCGGCCACTGTTGGCCCCTGAAGGCAGCCACCGCCAGGCTCTGGGCGCGCTGGACTCTTTAGGCTAAGTGGGCACACGCTTTATTGCCCCCAACGGGCCTCCTCCTGGAGAGAAAGGGGGCTGCTAACAGAGGGCAGGTGCCCACGTGGCACAGTCACTTAACTCTGCCGACCTCCAGAATAAAACAGCACATCACTTATTTTAAGTTATTTTACCAGTAGAATGAGTTCATTCAAGAAGAGCAGAAGAACTGCACTTGAGACATGTAAGCTGTGGCCAAACCACGAGCAAGTCTGGCAAACGTGGGGCTGGGGTGGGGGTGGCGGAGAGGAACCTGATCCAGTGAAAAGGGGAAGGAGGGAATGGCTGCTTTCCAAGTTCATTACAGAAAAGCAGGGCTTCAGGGCTGACTGCGTTTCATTGGCCGAGCAGTGGAGGCTTCTCATTGGCCGAGCAGTGGAGGCTTCTCATTGGCTAGGCTGTTGCTGGGTGAAGAGAAGAGCTTCCTCCTGCAGGGTAGGGGGAGGGGTGCGAAGTTAAGCAGCCCAGATGCAAAGATGCAAAGTACTTTCTTCCTGTAGGTGAGAGGTCCCTTTCTGGGCTTCCCAACTCCATTTTATTTATTCACTTATTGTTTTTGTTTTGTTTGGTTTGGGTTTTGTGTGTGTGTGTGTTTTGCCACAACACACACACGCAGGATCTTAGTTCCCTGACCTGGGATCAACCTTGCCTACGGCAGTGAAAGCCTGGAGTGCCTCCCTGAGACAGAGCAGGCCCGCAAGGTGCTTGCCGCCCATCCCCGCCCCGTGTCCTCTGCCTGCCTTTTGTCTGTGGAAAACTTCAGTCAAAGAATAATCAGAGAAGTGAGAAATGCTGAAACAAAGGAAGACAGTCGGAGGACAGTAAGTAATATTCAGATCTGATCAGATCAGATCAGTCGCTCAGACACGTCCGGCTCTTTGCGACCCCATGAATCGCAGCTCGCCAGGCCTCCCTGTCCATCACCAACTCCCGGAGTTCACTCAGACTCACGTCCATCGAGTAGGTGATGCCATCCAGCCATCTCATCCTCTGTCATCCCCTTCTCCTCCTGCCCCCAATCCCTCCCAGCATCAGAGTCTTTTCCAATGAGTCAACTCTTCGCATGAGGTGGCCAAAGTACTGGAGTTTCAGCTTCAGCATCATTCCTTCCAAAGAAATCCCAGGGCTGATCTCCTTCAGAATGGACTGGTTGGATCTCCTTGCAGTCCAAGGGACTCTCAGGAGTCTTCTCCAACACCACAGTTCAAAAGCATCAATTCTTCAGCGCTCAGCCTTCTTCACAGTCCAACTCTCACATCCATACATGACCACTGGAAAAACCATAGCCTTGACTAGACGGACCTTTGTTGGCAAAGTAATATCTCTGCTTTTTACTATGCTATCTAAGTTGGTCATAACTTTCCTTCCAAGAAGTAAACGTCTTTTAATTTCTTGGCTGCAATCACCATCTGCAGTGATTTTGGAGCCCCAAAAATAAAGTCTGACACTGTTTTCACTGTTTCCCCATCTATTTGCCATGAAGTGATGGGGCCAGATGCCATGATCTTCGTTTTCTGAATGTTGAGTTTTAAGCCAACTTTTTCACTCTCCTCTTTCACTCTCATCAAGAGGCTTTTTAGTTCCTCTTCACTTTCTGAAGATTAACTGTCCTAAAAACCTAAGATGCTGCCAGTCAGACCACTGATGACCAATTGAAGATGACTGTTAGAGATGAACTGTGCTGTTTACTTGTCATATAAGCCCCCCCCCCCACTCTGTCTCTAAATGCACTCACCCCCTGCTTGTCAGAGGGGCTGGGGAGTCGGCCTTTGGAAAGTTGTCCACCACCCTCCTCCCCAGTTGCTGGCATCTGAAATAAAGCAAACTTTCATTTCCACCAACCTGGCCTGTTTAGTGGCTTTTGAGCGGCGAGCAGCCGCACCCCCCTGCATACCTTTCAGTAATATAACCACTGGACCACTAGGGAGCTCCCCCCAGGTCTGTTTTAAGTGAGATTTCCCTTTGTTAATTTTCACACATCCCAGCACTGCCTTGGCCGGCATCTTGGCCCAGTGACTGTGAACAAAGGCATTAGTGGTCACCATGGACTCGAGTCCTGCCCTCACGTCACTCACACCAGCAGCAGGGTCCTTTACACAGGGTGGGAATCCAGTTCTAAAACCCCTTCGTGGAGGTCTGCCTTCTGGAAGGGTTATGCTTGCCTGCCAGCCTGGGCCAGGGCTCCCTAGAGCACAGAGCCTGTGGGAGGGCGGTGAAAGCAGGGCTGGGAGGGGCACACGAGGCTGTCCCCAGAGCTGGCACAGGGCCTGGCCTTCTGCCCAGTGATGCAGGTCGTCTCTGGGCTGCCTGTGAACAACTTCACTTGGAGCAATCTGACCCTGGGTGAAGGCATGAGAAGCGAAACCCGGACCCTTCTTTCTCAGGCCTCTCATTGCCCAGTCATCGGCCCTTGGAAGGCTGGAGGGGAGCCAGGACCCCACGCCAGTGCGAGTGCATCCTCTGGGTCTGCGTGTGGGGTCTGTGCTGCAGAACTGTCTGGCTCACCTGCCCCAGACCTTTTGCAAGGCTGGCATGGCCAATGCAGGCTGTCAAAGCTGCAGCTGTGCCACTCTGGACTGTCACCTCCCACCCCCATTCAGGTGTTAAAACCCTGACCCCCAAGGCGATGGTGTTGGGGGTGGTCCTTAGTGAGGTGATCAGGCCATGAGAGAGGAGTCCCCACGAGCAGGATTAGTGCCCTTATAGAAAGGGACAGGGCTTCCCTGGGGGCTCAGCTGGTAAAGAATCCGCCTGCAATGGGGGAGACCTGGGTTCGATCTCTGGGTTGGAAAGATCTCCTGGAGGAGGGCATGGCAACCCACTCCAGCATTCTTGCCTGGAGAATCCCCATGGACAGAGGAGCCTGGAGGGTTACAATCCATGGGGTTGCAAAGAGTCTGACACCACGGAGCGACTAAGAACAGCACAGGAAGAGATATGAGCTTTTGTCCTCTCTCTCTGATCTCCACCTTCTGAGAAGACAGCTGTCTGTAAACCAGGAAGAGGGCCCTCAACAGATGCAGGATCCGTCTGCACCTTGATCTTGGAACTTCAGGCTCCAAAAATGTGAGAAATAAACACTTGCTGTCTCAGCCCCCTAGTCTGTGGTGTCTGTCATAACAGCCCCAGCTGACAAGTGGCACCTGGTTCTCCCTGCTGGCTCAGTGCACAGGTGGGCCAAGTGAATCTAGGCATTTCTGGAAGATCATACATCCACCCTGCTAACTGCTACCCCAGTGATACTACAGACTGGTGGCTTAGAAACAGCAGAGGTTTCTCCCTCTGTTCTACCTTTTGGAGGGTGGAATTCTATGATCAAGTCATGCGCAAATTCATTGTCAGGTGAGGACTTGCTTCCTGGTTGACAGACAGGTGTCTTTGGTCTGTATTCTCTTGTGGCCCATGGGATGAGGGAGCTCTCTAGGGTCTCTCTTGTATAGGCACTAATCTTGTTCACTGGACTCCACATTCATGACCTCATCACCGCCAAACACCGTCACATCCGGGAACAGGCTTCAACATGTGAATTTTGGGGGGACACGGTCTGTAGCTGTGCTGTTATAGAGACCATTGGCCTCAGTGCCTGAGAGTTCACACTTCCTGCCCTCTGCTGGGCAGAGCTCGTCCCTCCCACTGGTCAACACACTCCTGTGGACACAGGTCCACATCCCAGGATTCTGTCTGGGGAATTTCATTTGCAAATATAAGGGGAAGACATGTCCTGACCACTTGCCAGGTAGTGACAAGTTTATCCTTTGCCGCCACTTTGGGAACACTGAAGGGAAGATGAAGCATCAATTAAGATTTTCTGGTTTTTCTACCGTGAGTGGAAGGGCTTGAAGTGCGATGGCTGGCGTATTAATATTTGTCACGATGATTTATCCTACAAGCGAGGAGGCTCTGGCCAGGTTTGGGAGCCGGCCAAATAACTGAGAGTCAAGGTCTGACCAGCCAGGAGTCCTGGGCTTAAATCTTTCCTACTCTTGGCTTGTACAATAAATGCCCAGCCGACTGTTTCCTGAAAATGGTCTGGCAGGTGCCTATCAGGTCACTGACTAACGGGAAATGGAATTTCCAAAGAAGTGATCGCTGAGGAGGAAGACAACGGGATGTGGGAGGGACGGTAACCCTGGATGGTGCTCCTGGGAACAAGGCCGGGTTCCAGGAAGAGAAGAGGGGAGCAGGTGCCCCAGGGAGCTCCAGGACAGCCGGGTGGAGCTGGGCACCTGCTTGGCCTGCCTGACCACTCCCTCTTGTTGGGGGACTAGGGGGTGACTGAGTGCTGTTGGGAACCCCACACTCCGTTCCGCTTCCCTTCCTTAAAAATA
>NW_011480439.1:290126-290294 GCF_000754665.1 Bison bison bison
GGACCCGCCACCTCGCGCGGGTAGCGGAAGTCCCGCCCCAGTTCTGGGGGGTCCCCGCCCCTCCAGATCTGCCCCTTAGGGCTCCGTCCCTCGGTTTTTTCCACCTTCCTCCCTGGAAGGGCCGCCCCTCATGCTGTCCACTGGACGCCCCAACCCCACACCCGAGGC
>NW_011480439.1:290824-292362 GCF_000754665.1 Bison bison bison
GATCGCGGCCGGAGAGCGAGCGGCCGGTAGGTTGCGGGCCGGGCGCCGGCGCCCCGCCTCCGCTTTCTTTCTTCTGAGGGCGCGCGCTCCCGGCCTCCGCGGCCCGCTCTGCCTGGCCGAGCGGAGAGTGCCGGGGGCGGCCGGCGCCTCGGGGTCCTGCTTCTCGGGGCCGCCCGGCCGCCGCCGCCCTCCTTTTGTTCCCCAGCGCGACTCCGGCCGGGCGGAGGGGCGGCCGCGGGACCCGAGGGCCCGGGATCGAGGCAGGGCCGAGCGCGCGGGGCCTGCGACGCCCACCGACGGCGGGCGCCCCGGGCCGAGTCCTCACGGACTCCCGAGTTTCCTGTCCGACATCCCGGGCGGCCGCATTGTCTGACCAGAGGCCGCCTCCGGAGACCCCAGCTCTGGGAATGCGGCGCCGCGACGCAGCCTTGTGCTGGCTTCCCGGTGCGGGCTCCGAGCTGCGGCTCAGAGCAGGGGGTGGGGGACGCTGCGAGGTCCCGGAGCTGCGGACGCAGGCGGGGTGGCCCGGAGTTTTGAGTGTAGATGGAGTGTTGGCCCGAAGTTGAGTGTGAACAGAATGGTCCTGGAGCTGTGAGTGCAGGCGGGGTGGCCCGGAGTTGTGAGTGTAGATGGAGTGGCCCTGGAATTGTGGATGTAAACACTGGTCCAGAGTTGCGAGCGTAGACAGAGTGGCCCAGTGTGGGTGCAGATAGAGTGGCCCTGGAGCTGTGGGTGTAGATGGAGTGGCCCTGGAGCTGTAGGTGTAGACGGAGTGGCTTGGAGCTGTGGGTGTAGACGGAGTGGCCTGGAGTTGTGGGTGCAGATAGAGTGGCCCTGGAGCTGTGGGTGCAGATAGAATGGCCCGGAGCTGTGGATGTAGACAGACCCCAGGGCAGACGACCACCCTCTGTGCCTCGGCTTCCCCGTTGCAGGGCTGGGTTTGTAACAGGACCTGCCTGTAACCGCGGGGTTGCTCAGGGTTGGAGGGGATTCGAGTGGTCAGTGTCCATCGGTGGCACGTGCTATGGTTAAAGGGCGCCTGTGAGGCCGTGGAACCCGCAGACGGACCGTGAGGCTGGCAGGGAGGGAACTGCTGCTCTGGAGACCCCCCACTCCAGGTCTGAGACGAGTGCCCAGATAGGCGGTGGGCAGTGGGCCATGAACAAGAAGAGAGAAGGTGTTTAAAACCCTGCCTTAGGGACTTATTGTCACAGTGGGACGTTTCATCAGAATGTCCTCCAACCTGGTGGTCTTGAGCCTAGAGGTCCTGGCTGTGGGTTGGGGACGCGGAGCCTGGGCCTCAGGGATGCTCCTCAGATGGGGACAAGCCCATCACTGAGGTGCCCACCCTGGTGCTGGGTGACCGCCCCTGGGAGAGGGGGACCTGGGCTGGCGTGTGGAGTGGACCGGGGCGGGGTGGGTGGCAGCGTCCTGGGCGGGGTCAGGAGGTGAGCAGCGGGCACGGGGTGGGCCAGCGCCCCAGCTTCAGGGCAGGCTCCTTTCCCCCTCTTCTAGGAGGAGGGCGTCCAGGAAGGGGC
>NW_011480439.1:292462-295104 GCF_000754665.1 Bison bison bison
CCAGGAAGGGGCCGGCGACCAGGCAGAGGAGCAGCTGCAGGCTGGGAGGCCGGGACCGGGTGGTCTTGTCCGAGGAGGCGGCCAGCCTGCAGGGGCGCGCTAGGCAGGGGAGGCGGGGAGGCCCAAGCCTCCCGCAGCAGAGGAGAGCGCGTGAGCTTTCTGATTACACTGCCTTTGGACGCTTGCCTTTGTCTGAAGTGGGTCAAGCAAAAGTCAGGATGAAGGAAGAACAGTGTGTCGCTAAGACTTGACACGAACATGGCGAAGCCATGGCGTGTTATGTTTTCTTTGAATTTGGTGGAATTCACAGAAACATTTTCCTTCCTGGTTAACACCTGTATGAGTTTCCCGTGGCGGCTGTAACAAAGGACCATAGCCTAGTGGCTTAAAAGCAGAAGGAGGCCGGACGTCCTCTCGGCTAGCGGGGGCACCCTCACACCAAGCCCGTGTCATCCTTCCCTGGCTCCTGCTTCCCTCTTTCTGTCCTGGCTCCTCGCTCTGCGTCCCTCCCGAGAGGACACGCGTGGTCACGCCCGCGTGTGGAAGCCAGGTCCTCTCCCCACACAGGCGCGTTAGTGTCACCACACCTGCCAAGGCCCTGTTGCCTGTGAGGGGACGTTCACAGCCCCGGGGCCTCTGGCCTGGTGTCCTTGCGGACTGCCCTGGGCACTCTTGCAAGGGCTGGGGTCTCTCCTGTCGTGGGCTGGGGAGCAGCGTCTCGCCCCCCGCCCCCGCCCCCCCCCCTGCCCAGGGGATGCTGCTGCTGCAGCCCCGTCCGTCCCCGCCCAGCACTGGAGGAGAGACCGCAGCAGTCCCTGGGAGGAGATGAGCCTGGCTTGGGGTTCCCAGCCGGCAGATGGCTCATGTTTACTTTTAGGGGTGCTGGTTACCTGCTCCTTTGGCCATCTGAGAAGAGCTGTAACCAGGGACTTCCGTGGTGGTCCAGTGGTTAGGACTGTACTCTTCCACTGCAGGGGGCCTGGGTCCCATCCCTGATCGGGGAGCTAAGATCCTGCACGCTGCTCGGTGCGGCCTACATAAATAAATAAATAATGTAAAAAAAATAAAAGCTGTAGTCAGTCCTTGAAGTATACTCAAACCATGGGCACGTTCGATTTTAACAAGCAAGTTTCCCTGTGGTTTCTGGGGGTTCAGCAGACTCAACCCTGAGGCCGTGGACTCGAGGCAAAGGAGATGCCCGGCTTGTCCTTCCTGCGTTCTTCCCCCCTTCCTCTCCGTCCCCAGCCCTGTCATCAGATGACATCCCACATGTATCCTTCCTTGACTTTCTTTGTTTTTTTACACACTCTGTGCTACGTATGTATCTTTCTCTACATCTTATTTTTGTCCCTTACAGTCATCTTGGCCACTCTTCTAGGACACTTAGATGAGGAGCTAAGCTACTGATTAAAGAATGAAGACGCCAGGTGCTCTCCTGCGCTGCTGTCCGCATCTCCCGGGGCAGGCACCCCAGCTTCCGGCTCCTCAGGCATTTCCTGCCGGCTAAGCTGCTGTCTTAGTCTGCGTGTGTGAATTCTCTAGAAGGTGCAGGGACCCAGGCTCTCTCCTCCGAGGCGGTGATGCTCCCTCGCCCTCCATTTCCCAGCTCGGTCACTGCATCGCCGGTTACACCAGTGTCTGCTGCTCACCTGTCTGTTCCTGGAGCGAGCTGCTGGAGCACAAGCCTTTTCCTGCACAGGCCTGCGGCTCCCCTCTTGTGGTGGCCCCTGGCTCCCGGGTCCGGCTTCCTGCCCCGCTCTGTCCTGGCCCCTGTGGGGCCTGCACGCCCACACGTGTCTGTGCTCAGGGACCTCTCTTCCCAGTCTGGGCTCACCCTGGTTCTGTGGAAGTGCATGTTCATGATAGCCAAGAAACCTCATCTGGATTTTCCCTTTGCTCTTGATTTTGAAAATTGCTTTTCTGTTAACTTGTAGTTTAGCTGGGTATAGAATTCTACCAAGGAGTGTTTTCTCAGAGCGTCGAAGCCGCTGCTGCACTGCATGTGACACTTGCCAGCCCTGGCGGGAAGCAGATGCCCCAGTGATTCTCCGTGATGGGCTCTAGGAGGCCCTCAGGAGCACCCCTTGTTCCCCGAGATCTGAACCGTCAGAACGTGATGACATGTTCTCATCACTAGTGGGTGAGGCAGCCCTGTTCGCCTAGGCCTGGCGTTTTTTAGTGTGCTTCTTCACTTTCTTTCAGTTTTGTGTTCTCTCTGGAACTCCATTTATTTAGAGGCTGGAACTCTGGGGCTGCACTAATCCTCGGTCCTCCTCCTCCTTTTGTTGATCTGCTTGATGTTTGCCCTGCTCTTGGGAGGTGGTGCGAGCAGTAAAGAGCCTGCCTGCCAGTGCAGGAGATGCAGGAGATGTGAATTCAATCCCCGTGTCAGGAAGATCCCCTGGGGGAGGAAATGGCAACCCACTCCAGTATTCTTGCCTGAAGAATCCCATGGACAGAGCTGGTGGGCTATGGTCCATGGGGTCACAGAGTTGGACACAACCAGTCTCTGGTTCTTCTGCCTTTTAAAAATCCAGCTTGTACCTGTGAAAGTTCTCAGTTCATGTATTGTTGAAGCCTAGATTGAAGGCTTTTGAGCATTACCTTGCTAGCATATGAAATGAACACAATTGTATAGTAGT
>NW_011480439.1:295255-299872 GCF_000754665.1 Bison bison bison
AACACAATTGAATACTAGTTTGAACATTCTCTGGCATTGCCTTTCTTTGGGATTGTAGTGAAAACTAACCTTTTCCAGTCCTGTGCCACTGCTGAGTTTTCCAAATTTGCTGACATACTGAGTGCAGCACTTTAACAGCACCATCTTTTAGGATTTTAAATAGCTCAGCTGGCATTCCACGATCCCCACTAGCTTTGTTTGTAGTGATGCTTCCTAAGGCCCACTTGATTATAGATAATATTTGGCACACTCTTAATACTAATTAAAAAGTGTTGATTGTGGAAAATATGTGACTACAGACAGAGTTAACAGAAGAATATAGTGCACGCCCAGGTAGTCATCGCTCACCCGTAACGACCTGTGACGTCTGGCCTGCCTTTCTGGTCTCCTCTTGACCCCCTGCTCCTCACTCTTCCTTCATTTCTGTTTCGCATGAATATTACCAGGGCTGACTTGGGTCACTTTGTTTTCGGTTTGTCCTACTGTTTTCTTGTTGCTGTTTTTCCTTTCTTATCTTGTTTTGGGTTAATTGAGTGCATGTGTGTCTGTGTGTGCTCACCCAGGGATGCACACGTTTGTATCTATGGGTGCATGTACCAAGTGTGTGTATCTAATAAACACACACGTATTTTCTAGTACTGCGTCTTTGCACTATTTTTTAGTAGTCTAAAATGCCTATCTTGACTTTTTGCCGTCTGTTTAGAGTTCGTTTGATAACACTCCAGATGGAACGTAAGAGCCGTGTATTGTAACGGTAACAGAAGTCCCGTTTGTGCCGCGGCAGAGCAGTTTGTCGTCAGTCGTCTTAGTCTGCATGTGCTCTAAGCCACGAAACACTGTCACAGTTTCTGCTTTAAAAAGTCGTGTATTTTAAAGAGATTAAAAGAAGGAAAATCATATTTTTAAAACATTTACCAGTATTCACCATTTCTGTTATGCTTCCTTCCTTCGTATAGATTTGACTTTCCATCTGGTATCATTTTTCCTCAGTTTGAAACACTCCTTTAGCATTTCTTGTCTGTTGGTGACAAATCCTCCCAGTTTGGGTTTGTCTGAACCGTGCTCATTTTTGTTCCACTTTCAAGGACCTTTTTGCTGGCTTGGAGGCCGGGTTCTCTTCCCGGCCCTCTGACTGGGCCGCTCGTCTTGTGGTGGAGTCAGCCGTCAAGTCAAGCCCGTCGTAACCGCCGTGTGTCACGTGGAGACACTGTCGCCGGCTCTGCCTGTGCCTTTGACCCCCAGCGGTTGGACCGTGATGTCCTTGGGAAGGTTTTCTCTGAATTTATCCTGTTCAGGGTTTGTTGAGCTTCTTAGATAAATAAGTCTATAACTTTTTTTACCAAACTTGGGGAAGATTTGGTCATGGTTTACTCGGATGCTCTTCCCGCCCCACTTCTCCTCTCCTCCTGGTGCTGTGTTACATGTTTGTGATTGTCTCCCAGGGCACTCAGGCCTGGTTCTAATTTTAAAATTTTTTGTTTCTTTTTCATCTCTTTTTTCTTCCATCTGCAATCCAAATTAAGTCCATTTCGATGAGTTGTAAAATTTCAATTACTGTAGTTTTTACTTCTAGAGTTTCCACTTGCTTCTTTTTTTTAATAGTTTCCATTTCTCTACTGAAATAGGCTACCTGCTTACCATGGTTGTGTCTCCCACTAAATCCCTGAACACACTGTATCAGCTGCTTTAAAGTCCTGGCCTGTAATTTCAGCTCTTGGCTTATCTCAGGATCAGCTCCCCTGGCCTGTCTCTTGACTGGGTCATGCCTCCCTGTTTCTCTGAGCCTCTAGTAAAAGAGGTTGTGTGCTGGGCATCGCAGCATCTGCAGGAGTGGCTCTCCGTTATGAAGGCGCTGGTCTGTCCCGGGAGTTGACTTGTGGGGACCCAGGCGGCTCCGCTGTGGCCTCTGGAGCGCTGGCCCCTCACAGTCTCCTGGCCTGGGGAGGTCAGGGCCTGGAAGAATTTACCCCCAGGTTTCGGGTCCCCCTCTCTCCCCAGCTCCCTCCCATCTGAGATACTGAGACGCCCCTCCCTTTGTAGCCGCCTCCATGCCTGACTTGGTCCTGTGCCTGAAGCTGGAGGAGCGCGGCGTCCGGCTGAGCCCCAGACATGCCCAGACACCAGTGCCCTTCCGCACCCCACGCAGCCCTCTTCCTGCGGGGAGCAGCACCCCTGGTGTCCGCCCGCCTCCTTGCGCTCAGCCCCCGCGGGTGGTCGGGTTTTGTAGCGTGCCCCCAGCGGGCCTTCCCGTGTGAGGCTCTCCCTTCACTGGGGGACCTGCTGGGCTGGGCATTGCCCTCGGAGCTGACCTGTTGCTGGTCTGGAGAAGTGGGGAGCCAGGGAGTGACCACTGTAGCCCGAGAGAAAGCCCTCCAGGGCCGGTGGACGCCCAGGGCTGCACTCCCCACGCGCCTGCCTGGGGTGCAGACGGCGGGGTGAGCACAGGGGCCCTGTGCGCCGCTCACTGCCCCCCGTCTGGTAAGGTCGCCGAGGGTCAGGAGGGCGTCTGTCCGCTGACCTCTGACGGGTTGGTCCTGCTGCTGTCCAGATCGCCGCCCTGGGTGCCTGCCCTTCACCCGCCCTGCTGTCTGGTCTGGCCTCAGCACTGCCCTTCTGTGCCAGTTTCCGTCTGTGAAGCGTGGTTAGTGCTGAGACTGCCGTGCGGATGAGCTAGGAGAGCGAGTGTGAGACGCCAGCGGCTGTGTGGCCTGCGGGGCGTTGCTGGTGCCCTTGGCCTGGCTGCTCTGAGCGGGTGGGCACCCGTGGCGCATCTGCGTCCAGCCCCTACTTCTTGCCAGCCTGTGGCCCTGCAGAGCCCGGCCTGGGACACATTTTACCTGGAGGTACTTGGGCAGTGTGAGGTGCCCAGACCGCCGTCTGCCCCCGAGGCCTGGAGTCTGGCCCGGAGGGATGGGCCTGAGGAGCCAGGCAGGCCGGCGCTCCGCACCGCGGGGGTGAGCAGCGAGGCCGGGGAGGCCCCTGAGCCCCGTGGCGCTCGTCTCCCGCGGCCGTTGTAACAAAGTACCACCAGCCGGGGCCTCAGAGGTGGCGGTTTATTCTCACTCTTCTGGACGCAGATGCTCGCCTGGAGGTGTGGGCAGGGCCCTCCTGCGCCCTCCGGAGGCTCCTGGGGCCCCAGGGCCCGCCTCCGTCTTCACATGGCCTCCCCGGGACCCCCTTCCCTCTGCCCCCCCTTACGAGGTCACGTGTGAGGGCACGGAGGCCCGTGGGCAGCCAGCACGGCCTCCTCCTCTCAGAACCTGCCCGCAGGCCCATCTGCAGGGCCCGTTCCCCGCCGGCGCACTGCCAGGCTCTGGACGTTAAGGCCTTACGACTTTGGGGCCGCTGTCAGCCCAGCACACCCTGGACCTGGGACGTGAGGAGCCCTGTGGGGTCGCGGGCAGGGGTGGGTGGGGGCGGAGGAGGGTGGAGACGTGCCTCCCGCCACGCCCTCCGCGGCCGTGCCTCCTGGGTGGGTTCCCGTGGGCACCGGGGACCCCGTGTCTCCCTGAGAGCGCCAGAGAGAGACGCAGGCCACAGACGCCCCCGTCCGCTCCGCTGAAGAAAACGAGTCAGGAGTGTGTGGCGCTCCGCGGCCTTTCCCTCTTGTGTCCTCTCGCGGATGACCAGATTTGTAGGCAGGGGGCAGTGTCCTGTAGGAGGCCTGAAACGGGGCCCTCTTCGTAGTTAGATTCGTCAGATAAAACCTGCCAGGCAATATTTGGGGCCTACTTTGAGTAAAAAGTTATTTGTCTTTTTATCTGAAATTCAAATTTAACTGGATGTCCTTTATTTTTATTTGCTAAACTCAGTAACTTCATTTATATCCTCTCTTTGCCAGGTTTAAAAACCACAAACAGAAATAAATCCCGAGCAGAGATAAAAAGGGAACGTCAAAGAATAATGGGAAGGGAAGATTGAGATGGTTTAACCTCCAGTAGTTCAAGATTATTGAACCAGATTTTGTTTCTGGAGTCAGGAATATCCCTGCAGTCCCATCAGCTGTAGACCCTGAAACGCTTGGCTTCTGCTCGTCCTGCTTTTCCCCAGCCGGTTACGGCCAGGCTGGTGCCCAGAGCCAGCCCGGAGCTGGCAGGTGGGGTCTGCCCGCCGACGGCTGGAGTAGGTCAGCACCCGCTTTTGGACTCGCCCCCCACTCAGGCCTGTCTGTGGGGGCCGCGTGGGAGCGAGGGGGCTCCTGGGTGGCCTGGTGCTCCTGGACAGTCAGGGCTTCTGGGTTCACGGCCTCCGTGTGTCCTGACCTTGTGGCACATGGACCCGAGCTGATGTTTCTGCTGCTTCTTACGGCTGTCACGTGGTGGGCGGGCAGGCTTGAGGGGGTCTCGGGGAGGAATGGGGCAGACTGAGCCAAGGAGCGGCGGAGGGAGGTGGGGGGGTAGGTTCTGGAAAGAGCGGCTTTTAAAACAAATGGGGTCAGGGCTACAGGGCCTCCTGTGCCCCCTACGTCCGCGTGTGGTCGCATCGGCCTGTTGCCCCTCAGGGTGGGCCGTCACTGGTCACCTGACCGTGCGTACTGCCGCCTCAGGGGCCCCCACCCGGCTCCTGGGCGGACGAGTGAGTGAGCATGCAGGACGGTCATGGGTGCTGACGCTGGGC
>NW_011480439.1:299972-304345 GCF_000754665.1 Bison bison bison
CCCACCCCCACCTTGGCCGGGATCAGCCCTGCCGGCTCCCACCTGGATGTCTGGCTGCCTGCCTTCTGCGAAGCTGCTTCTTTCCTTAATTGAGACCTTTATGAAATTCCTTCGTGTGTAGAGAGTGTTTTTGTTGTGACAGGAGTCAAAGACTTACTCCAGAGTGCACGCATCCCAGTGTCTCCATCACGCCCAGCAAACTGGAGCGCAATGCCCAGGGCTAGCAGAGGGTCCCTGGCCCCCAGTGGCGCCCGTGTTTTCAGGAGCAGTCTCTGGACACGGATGCCTGGCCGCAGCATGGGATCCTCGTGCCCTTGGAGCTGTAGGAGTCTGGCCCCTCAGTGCCTGTGCCAGCCCAACCGGGGGCACCTGCTCGTCGGAGGTTTTAGGTTTAAAAAATAATTGTTTTTTAACTTAAATTTTTTGTTGAGGCATAGCTGATTTGCAGTGTTTTACACTTTTATTTTTTTCTTTTAGATGAGAGAGATCGCAAACATTTGCTTCTCTTCATTGGTTATCATGTGGATTTTTCACGATGTAAACTTTATATAGCATCAGAATCAGAAAGATGTGATACAGGAATACATCTGAGCCAGTCACACGGACCTTTGTGATTTAAAAGTGTCTTTTCTGCTAAGTCTGGACTCTCTTCTCCGCTTGGAGAAAAGGCAGAGGGCTGGAGACCGGGGCTACTTGGGTGAGGCCTGGCGTAGCCGGGGCGCCGGAGACGGCGATGAAATATTCAGGCCGCCCGGGAGGCGTCCGGTTCCCGGGGCCCTTCTGCTTGTGTGCTGCGGGCACTCGCAGGCTTGGCGGCCCCCTCCTCTGTGGCTGAGCCGCGCTCACCCTTCCCATGGAGGGAAGAAAAAGCACCGTGTAAGACGCACCCTGCGGTGTCTTCTCGTGGAGGGAGGTGGAGCTGGATGAGTTTAAAGCTGGTGTCTTAGCCTCTCTTTAGGCGGTAAGCACGGCATCAGCATCGCTGTACGTCTTCAACTTTATTTTTGGAACTCCATGTCCTTTTAACATTATTGGACCGTGAGTGAGAGTCGTGTCTGCGTTTTCCTGAGGTGTTTTGTATTCTTAAGTCTGCCGGTCTTTCATTTCCTCTCTCTCTTATTTTTTCCTCCTCTTTCCTAATTGTTTGTATTTGCTGTGTCTCCTAATTCCAAGAGCTACTTCACTGTTTCGTGGTTTTTGTTTTTGAGGGATAATTGCTTTACAGAATTTTGTTGTTTTCTGCCAAGTATTGTCATGAATCAGCCATAGGTACACACACACGTCTCCATCCCTTGTGGACGCATGGCTGCCTTGCTGTGACCTGGCTCTTGCTGAGCTGAGATGGACGTGCCCCCCGGGGACAGACCCAGGGCATCTGCTCTGCGTCTCTGCAGCCTGGCCTCTTGGTATCTCTGGGCTTAAAGCATTAAAACCTTAAAAACTGACCTTTAAAAAGAACCCTCACAAAAAGCCCTGCATAATACCCAAATGCAAAGCTGGAGCGTTTTATATGTTGTATGCTGTTCAGTCCATCATAAATTATTCAACAACCATGCATCCCAGTAATCTGGGGAGCTGCTGACCTGCTTCCTGGACTTAATGTTCAAACGTGGGAGGTGAAGCTCCCTAGGAATTGAGATGGGCCGTTTGAGAAGCAGGTGGATAATTTTTGTTTGCGAGCATGCTTCAGGGGAGGTCAGCCTCTACACTGGCATTGGCTCGCATGCCGATGGAAAAAGTGGGGGCAGCCAGGGTCAAGAGCACAGACTGAAGTCAGTCCCCCTGAGGTGAGTCCTGACTCTTGCCTTTGGTCATGGTGTAGGCAAGGGGCCCGAGCCTTGGTTTCTTCTGTGAAATGGGGCCACGCGACAGTGGCTGCCCAGGTCGTCATCTGATGGTAGTGGCTTTATTAGCTGATTTCCCATTTCCAGTCAGTTTGTCTCTGGTTTATGCAGCAGGATTCCCTTAATCAGCTCATCACAGATTAGATTTGAGGGAAGAATGCTTAATCAAGGCATCGCTGCTTAGAAACCAGCATCGTGCTGTCCTGTGTGTGTGCAGCAGGAATGGGGAAAAGTCAAGTGACAGCATTCACGTATTGGATTCAGTTCAGTCGCTCAGTCGTGTCCGACTCTCTGCAACCCCGTGGACGGCAGCATGCCAGGCTTCCCTGTCCTTCACCAACTCCTGGAGCTTGCTCAGACTCATGTCCATCGAGCCAGTGATGCCATCCAACCATCTCATCCTCTGTCGTCCCTTCTCCTCCTGCCTTCAATCTTGCCCAGCATCAGGGTCTTTTCAAATGAGTCAGTTCTTCACATCAGGTGGCCAAAGTATTGGGAGCTTCTGCTTCAGCATCAGTCCTTCCAATGAATGAATATTCAGGACTGATTTCCTTTAGGATTGACTGGTTTGATCTCCTTGCTGTCCAAAGGACTCTCAAGAGTTTTTTCCAACACCACAGTTCACAAGCATCAATTCCTCGGTGCTCAGCTTTCTTTATGGTCCAACTTTCACATCCATACATGACTACTGGAAAAACCATAGCTTTGACTAGACGGACCTTTGTTGGTAAAGTAACGTCTCTGCTTTTTAGTATGCTATCTAGGTTGGACATAATTTTTCTTCCAAGGAGCAAGCATCTTTTAATTTCATGGTAGCAGTCACCATCTGCAGTGATTTTGGAACCCCCCAAAATAGCCTGTCACTGTTTCCATTGTTTCCCCACCTATTTGCCATGAAGTGACGGGACTGGATGTCATGATCTTAATTTTATGAATGTTGAGCTTTAAGCCATCTTTTTCACTCTCCTCTTTCACTTTCATCAAGAGGCTCTTTAGTTCTTCTTCACTTTCTGCCATAAGGGTGGTGTCATCTGCGTATCTGAAGTTATTGACATTTCTCCTGGCAATCTTGATTCCAGCTTGTGCTTCATCCAGTCCATTGTTTCTCTGCATAGAAGTTAAATAAGCAGAGTGACAATATATAGCCTTGACATACTCCTTTCCCAATTTGAAATTAGGCAGCACGTCAGTTACTGGATTAGGTAGCACGTCCGTTACTGCTGCTGTGTGACAGACCAACCCCAAGAGACCAGTGTTTTATGTCTCCTGGTCCCTTCGGTCAGGAGCCCGCTGCAGCTGAGCTGGCTGCTCCATGCCAGGTCTCGCGAGGTTGGTGTCAGAGTGACGGCCGGGTGCGATGCGGAGGACCAAGCTCACCGTCACGATGCTTGGTGGCCTTGGAGCATCCATGTCCCGGGTCACTCGTGTGACCCCTGGCGGGCCTCACGGCCTTGCTGGTTGGTGCCAGAGGCCTTCTTTGCCACGTGGGTGGCTTCTGAGGGCAGCTCAGTGCCTGGCTGACCTTTCTCAGAGCAAGTGAGGGAGGGGTGAGCAGGAGAGCCTTTGAAAGCGACCTCGTCTCACAGCTGCATGTTCGGTTGGTTTGAAGGGGGCCCTCGTGGAGCCTGCCCTTGGGGAAGGGGCCTGCCAAGAGTGGGCGACCACAGGCAGGTGCACGGGGGCCCGTGGGGGGCCGCCTGTCTGTCCAGCCCCCAGCCTCAGTGACTCATCCCTCCCACAGGCAAGACACATGCCCCCCAAGACTCACGCAGCAGGCTCCACAGCAGGGGTTCCCTGAGTGCCGCTGCGGGGGTGCCCTCCTCTCCATCCTAGACCTGAACCGAGGAGACCGGTGCTCAGCCCCCGCCCCTCAGCAGTGAGCGGTGTTGGGACAGACATGGGATGAGCTTGTAGACGCTCCTCAAAAGCGACGTGCAGGCGTCCTGGGGCACAGCCCCGATGTGCTAGAAGCTCCCCATCCGAAGGTCTGGGGACACTGGCGCTCCGCCTTCCCACCCACGAGGATCGCACACGTTTGCAGTTGAGTTGCTTCCTCAGCCTGCCTCCCGCCACTAGGATTTGGGGGCCGGCACCCTGCTTTCCTTTTGTCCTCCCTGTGACTCAGCTCTCACTGCCAGGTTTCCACGGACAGCGCTTTCTTGAGACCTTCGGGGGCCTCCCATGAAACCTCCGTGGTGTTCTCTCCAGCAGACGAGGGCTGTCCCTCCGAGCTCGCTGAGACCAGCCCTCCTCTGCGTGGGCTCCTGCCGGCGAGGGCCAGCGAGCCCATCTTTTACAGCTTTCCCCGCATGCGGCGGCCTTCAGCGGACACCCCGGGCGCCAGGACTATGTCGTGCACAGAAGAGGCGGGGGCGGGTGAGCAGTTGGGACACCAGGGCCTGTGGGGGCGTCCGGCCGAAGGGCCGGGATGAGTTCAGAGGCAGCCTGGCGAGCTTGCTGGGGGCCCAGCCTTGCCCGCAGGAGGGGTGTGCGCGCGTGAGCCCGCAGCTCAGGGTCCCCTCTCTCCGC
>NW_011480439.1:304445-312162 GCF_000754665.1 Bison bison bison
CCCTCTCTCCGCTGTGACCTGGACTCAGGCTAATGGATCTCAGCTTGGGGCTTCCTGTGTGCGTCACGTGTGAACGTCCGTCCCTGAACACTCCTCCACAGGTTCCCTGCCTGTGATCTGACACCTGGCGGCGTCCTCCCCCTGGATAGGAGCGTGTCAGCCTGCTTTGGCCCTTGAGCCTCAGGACACCCCTCAGGGTCCAGGTCAGGACTTGGAAGAGGCAGGTGACCTGAGCGGAAAGGGGCGCGTGGCCCTGGCCGCCTGCCTCGCCCCCGCGGCCCCCACGGCTCTCGCTTTGGATGTTTGCTGGGACCCTGGGGCGGGGGGCTCCATGAGGCCCACCTGGCTGGGCGGCTGGGCCAGCAGCCGTCGTTGGAGGTCTCAGGCTGGCTCGGGTGCCGGGGTGATGAGGTGCCGGTGTCTGGGGACAGGGAGTGAGGTGGGCTGCCACTTCGCTCTCTGGGGCCTGGGAACGTGCCCGAGTGGGCTTTCTCCGGGTTGCTCCTGTGTGGTGCCCACCCATCCCTGCCCCTCCTTTCTGAGCTGGCGCTGGTCCAGACTGCTGTTGACGGACATGAAGGGGCAGCCCACCCCCTGCCCTGGCACCTGCTTTCCTGCAACCAGGGCGGGAGTCTTGCTGAGGCCTCACGCCCTCGCCAGTCCCCTTCCCAGCTCACGCAGTGTCTCCTGAGACCCCACAGCAGGGCGGGTTCCCGAGCCTTGGTGGGGCAGGACTGACCTGGGGCTGCAGAGAAGCCGCCTTCCTTTGTGTGCGACTGGGGGGTGGTTGTGGCTGAGGATGGGGCCCTTTTCAGTCAGCTGTTTTCCTCACGGCAAAGGTCGGATCTGTTCTTTGTAGAAAACTTAGCCTCTGTGGACTGGAGTCATTAAATCCTAACACTGAGTGCTGCCGAGTCCTGGACGGTTCCCGGCTCTGTGCGGGCTCGCCATGCACGTCCTCCCACTCCAAGGGGCACAGGACCTGGACGCAGAGCCCTCCCGCTGCACCTGCACAGCTGCACACCCGGACGCCCGCACACCCGAACGCCTGCACACCTGGACGCCCCCACACCTGCACATCCCCACACCCACATGTCCCCCACCTGCGGGTCCCCCCCTGCACGTCCCCACACCCACACACCCGCACATCCCACACCTGCACACCCGCACGTCCCCACACCCGCACAAAACCTGCCTTCTGGGCTAGTGCTGGGCCCTGTGGAGGGAGGGTGGTCTGGGAGGGACATTGCAGAGGGGAGAGTGCAGATGAGGCTGGTGTAGGGGTGAGGGGCCCAAGCCAGTTGTTGCCCTTGGGGAGCTGCGTGGGGTCCCCTGTTATCCACCAGGCCCTGTGGCTCCTCAGACGGTGGAAGACTTAGAGTGAGCCTGGCCTTCGCCTGCCCCCAGGAAAGGTGCTCTGGGGTCTCCATTGTGCGGGGCGTGGCTTGGCTGGCCCCAGCATCCAGCCCCACAGCCCAGGGCCCTGACGAGTGGCCTGCTGTGCTGTCTCAGCTGTTGGCACAGCCAGAAGGGGGGCCCCCAGGACGGCTCCCCCGGGACAGGCTCCCCCCCAAAATGGGTTCCCCAGGATGGGCTTCCCCTGGCTGAGCCTGGCAAAGGCCTCCTACGAGTCTGTGGGGCGGACGTGGGTGGGACGTGGGCAGAGACCTATCAGT
The DNA here is from genome assembly GCF_000754665.1 of Bison bison bison. Classification (NCBI taxonomy): domain Eukaryota; kingdom Metazoa; phylum Chordata; class Mammalia; order Artiodactyla; family Bovidae; genus Bison; species Bison bison. Next base: position 306,122 of record NW_011480439.1, read on the forward strand.
AGAGCTATTTTAGCACCTCGGGCTTTCAGGGGAGGGGTGAAGCTCTGCACTCAGATCCTGCCTGACCAGAGGGCCTTTTAAAAAGAGTCCTTCCTTCTTTGCTGCAGAGGCTGAGAAGTCCTTCGGGGTGGGGGTGGGGCGCCCGGCGGGTCCCAGCTGTGGCCGCCAGCCAGAGAGCGGAGGGTGGGTCTGGGGGCACTGCCCGCAGCACTCCTGTTGTCTGTCTGTCTGGTGGATTCAGTCTGTGCCTCTGCCAGGGTGTGTGTGGGCCCTGGGCCCAGCCCTGCTGAGAGGGGCCTCTGCTCCTGGCGGGGCCCCTCCTGATGGCTGGTGCAGGCGGCCGCAGGGTCACATTCCTCCCCGTGCTTGACCGTCACACTCAAGCGGCCTTGCTGGACATCTGCCTTTTCTGACCACCCTCACTGTTTACAGCCGTCACAGGTTGAAGTCCTGGCGGGGCGTGTTGATAGCACAGCTATCACTAAGAGCCTCGGTGTGCCCCCGCCTGAACACCCACCGCGGCCTCCGCTTGCCTGCTGGCCCGCGTGCGGGGGCCTAGCACCTGGGGGGTGGGCTCTGCTGTCCTCAGACACCTGCTGGCAGGGTCTCGTCCTTCGCGCAAGACCTTTCTCTCTGAAGGTTTGGGGGGACTTTTTTACTTACCCTGCTTAGCGCTTAATGGGCCCTTTGAATGGGAAGGTTCTTGTCTGTCTGTAGATCTGGGAAATGGTCCATTAATTTTTGGACCAACTAGGCAAGCAGGTGTTATTGGGCAAACTTTGGCCACCACTAACGAACTCAGTCAGTCCCTCCACCCACCCACTCTCCACCCCTGCTCACCCATCCTCCGATCCCGTCTGTCCATCCACCTATGCATCCATCCCTCCCTCCCCCGTCCATCCCTCTATCCACACGTCCATTTATTCATCTGTCTCCCCGTCCACCCTCTCCTCCTCCACCCGTTCCTCTGTCTGCCTTATTCTTCCACTTATGCTTCCATTCTGCCATCAGTCCCCCGATCCGTCCTTCCCCATCCATTCCCTCGTCCTCCCCAGCCGTCCATGCATCCCTGCATTCTCCCATCCACCTCCCCATTCCCCATCCGTCCTTCCCTCCACCCCTCCACCCGTCCACCCGTAACTGGAGCGGTGTTCCCTGGCATGTGGTAACCAGCTGCTTGTGCAGAAGCATTCTGTTGCAGACGTCCCTGGAGATGGGGCGTAACCTGTGGCTTGGCACTTGTGATGAACTGCCAATCTTGTCTCTGTCTGTGAGACCTGAGCACGGGGCCTGTGTTTCCTGACTTCGCGGGGGGCGGGGCTGAGGGCGTCTTTTCTTTCTTTTAACTACTATAGGATCCCTCTGCTATTTCTTCCAATTTCTTTCTCTCCTTTCCCACTCTTTTTTTTTTTTTTTTTTTTAAGTCAAATGAGGTCAAACATCCCACCAAAAGCTAAAGCCTGGCTTTGATTTCAGCTCCCTCTAAGGTTCTCCAGGGATAATTTTGTGTTTCCACATAATCTACAATTTAAGTCATCCAACCCCAAACACACACTACACATTTGGGAAACCCTTCCAGGCTGCCTTACGGGCAGCCCAGTGACAGACGAGCAGAGAGGATTGTCGCTGAGTCCATCCCCAGCTTCCCTCCCCAGTCACCCCTGGGCGCGTCCTTCCGGCCTGTCCCTTTCCCACAGTGCCCCGCTCCACTGTGGACGCGGCCCTGGGCTGTCCTCCCGCCCTGGGTTACTTGTGGATTTTTGCAGACTGCACGGTTGTTCCTTGTCTGTGATAACCTTTGCTTGAGGCTTCATCTTTTCTGTTTTGCTTTGCTTTTTGCAGGGCAAATTATTTATTTAGTCAAAGTATAGTTGATGTACAAAGTCATGTAAGTTACAGGTGTACAATATAGTGAGCCACGATTTTAAAGGTGGTGTTCCGTTCATAATTATTATAAAATACTGGTTGTGCTCCCTGTGCTGCACGATGGATCCTTGTAGCTTGTTTTATACGCAGTAGTCTGCACCTCCTAGTCCTCCGCCTCTCTTGCCCCTCCAACTCCTCACTGGTAACCACTATTTTGTTCTCTGTGTCTGCTGCTTTTTTGTTATAATCACTGGTTATTGTATTTTTTAGATTCCACGTATAGTGATGTTATAATATAAATGGTATTCCACATGTAGGTGATAAGTATTGGTCTTTCTCTAACTTATTTCACTTACGTAATACCCTCCAAGTCATCCGTGTCGTTGCAAATGGCAGGATTTCACTCTTTAATGACTGAGCAGTATTCCGTTGCATGTATTCACCACATCTTCCTCATCTGTTTATCTGTTGTTGGGCACATAGGTTGCTTCTGTGTTCTGGCTGTTGTAAACAGTGCTGCTATGAATGTCGGGCTGCATGTATCTTTTTGAGTTATTTTTTTGGGGGGGATTATATACCCAGGAGGGCTTCCCTGATAGCTCAGTTGATAAAGAATCTGCCTACAACGCAGGAGACCTCGATTCGATTCCTGGGTCAGGAAGATCCCCTGGAGAAGGGAAAGGCTACCCACTCCAGTGTTCTGGCCTGGAGAATTCCACGGACAGTCCGTGGGGTCACAAAGCGTCAGACACGACTGAGCCACTTTCCACTTCATATACCCAGGAGTGGGACTGTCCTCCACGGTGACCACACCAATTTACATTGTGACCAACAGGGTATGAGGGTTCCCTTTTCTCCACATCTTCGCCAACATTTGGTATTCATGTTCTTTTTTTATGATAGCCGTCTGACGGGTGTGAGGTGGTATCTCATTGTGGTTTTGATTTGCATTCCCGAGGGACTAGCAGCGTTGAGCATCTTTTCATGTGCCTGTTGGCCATCTGCACTTCTTCTTTGGAAAAATGTCTATTCAGGTCTTCCACCCACTTTTTTAATCAGATATTTTGTTGATGTTAAGTTGTAGTAGCTGTTTGTGTATTTTGGATATTAAGCCGTTACTGGTCGTATCGTTTCAAATGTTTTCTCCCATTCAGTAGGTTATCTTTTCATTTTGTCCATAGTTTCCTTTGCTGTGCAAAAGCTTCTAAATTTAATTAGGCTCCATTTGTTTATTTTTGCTTTTATTTCCTTTGCTAAGGAAATGAATTAAAAATATTGCTGTGATTTATGTCAAAGAGTGTTCTGCCTGTGTTTTCATGTGGGAGTGTTATGGTTTCTGGCCTTACATTTAGGGTTTTGATGCTTTTTGAGTTTATTTTTGTATGTGGTGTTAGAGAACGTTCTAATTTCATCCACTGAAGCTCTCCAGTTATCTCAGCCCTGCTGAAGGGATTCTTTTCTCCACTGTGTATTCTTTCCTCCTTTGCTGTGGATTAATTGGCCATAAGCGTGTGTGGCTGTTTCTGGGCTCACTGTTCTGCTCCGTTGATCTGTGTGTGTGTCAGCTTTTGTGCCAGGACCATGCTGTTTTGACTCCTGTAGCTTTGTAGCATAGTCTGCAGTCAGGGAGTGTGATTCCTCCAGCTCTGTTCTTCTTTCTCAAGATTGTTTTGGGTATTCAGGGTCTTGTGTGTTTCAATAGAAAATTTAAACTTGTTTTATTTCTGTGAAAAATGCCTTTGGCATTTTAGTAGGGATCGCATCGAAACGGCAGATTGCTTTGTGTGGCGTGGAGGTTTTCACAGTGTCCGTCCCCCAGTCTGTGAATGTGGTGTGTTTTCCGTCCGTCTGTGTCGTCTGCCTCTTCTTTCAGTGGCGTCTGTAGCTTTCTGAGTGCAGGTCTTTCACGTCCTCGGGTAGGTTTGTTCACGACTATTTATTCCTTCTGATGTGATGGGAAATGTGATTGTTTCCTTAGTTTGTCTTTCCGATGGTTCGTTGTTAGTGAATAGAAATGCGGTAGGTTTCTGTCTATTGATCTTGTATCCTGCAGCTTTATCAGACTCACTGATGGGCTCTAGTGGTTTTCTGGTGGTGTCTTCAGAATTTCCTCAGTATAGTACTGTATCATCTGCAGAGTTTTACTCTTCCTTTCCAGTTTGGATTCCTTTTATTTCTTTTTCTTCTCTGATTGCTGTGGCTAGGACTTCCAAGACTGTGTTGAATAAAAGTGGTGAGAGTGGGCATCCTTGTCTTGCTCCTGGTCTTAGAGGGAATGCTTTCAGCTTTTCACCACTGAGTACCATCTTAGCTGTGAGTTTGTCATATGTGACCTTTATTATGTTGAGGTAGGTTCTCTCTATGTGTACTTCCTGGAGAGTTTTTTTTTTTAATCATAAATGGATGTTGAATTTTGTCAGAAGCTTTTTCTGTATCTACTGAGATGATCATATTATTTTTATTCTTCAATTTGTTAACGTGGTCTATCACAATGATTTGCAGATACTGAAAAATCCTTGCATCCCTGGGATAAATCCCACCCGATCATGGTGTACTTTTAATATGTTGTGGATTCAGTTTGCTAATATTTTGTTGAGGATTTTTGCATCTGTATTCATCAGTGATATTGGCTTTTAATTTTTTATTCTTGTGATATATTTGGTTTTGGTATCAGGGTGGTACTGGTTCATAGAATGCATTCAGAAGTGTTCCTTCCTCTGCAGTTGAAAATGCATCTGTGTGAATCTCCACGTGTCCTGATCGGGGTCTCAGGAGTCTTTCTGGGAGCCCCCACTTGTGTTGGCCACCCCCCTTCCCCCCTGCTATGTGACTGAGCGAGTGGCGGGCCAGTCACGGAGAGGGGGTGGATTTGGGGAAGGGGGTTTGTTTTGACTGTTGAGTTTGTGGTGCCCTTGAGCTTGCCCAAGAGTTGCAGGTGGAGATCAGAAGGTGGGAGACCCTCTCTGGGGTGGGCGTGATTGCCGGGGGCAGGGAGAGAAGCCACGTGGAGGAGCCTGGGGGGACGCGCACGTGCGGAATCTGCTGAGTCTGCTGAGCAGCTGGGGGAGAGGACCCGGTGCGCCTGCTGGTCCGGGCCGTGTGGTCCTCGGTGGCTGGTGTGAGCGGTGTTCAGAGGCACCAAGGGCTGGGCCCCCAGTATGGATGAGCCCTTAAGAAGCTGCCTGGGGGAGCGGCAGCGTGGCTCTGGGGAAGGAGGCATTTACTCCTTCCGTGTTTAGAGAGGTTTGGGTATTTTCAGACCCCGGCAGGTGGTGTCCGTCCCCCTTACCCCGAGGTGGTGGGGACGGTGTCGAGGGTCCAGGGGAGATGCTGGCCTGAAGGAGAGGGGAGGGTGCGCACTCCTGGGGGAGGGCTGGTCGGGGTGGGGTGGGGTGGGGTGGTGGGGGCGGGGTGGGCTGGTGGGGTTTGTCTTCTCTGTAAAGTAAGAGACAGGCCACAGGGAGGGGAGAGCCGGGCCCTCGGGTGGGTTTGGGTGGTCGTGAATGGCTGGGGGAGACTGTCAGGGTTGACGGGGGTGCTGAGGGCCCTGGGGCTGCGAGTGTGACTTCGGAGAGGGGCGGAGAGCGTGGTGGACTGGAGTGGGCGCAGCAGGTGGGGTGGTGGGAGCAGCTGTGGGTAGGAGAGGCGGGGTGGCTGCGGGGGCCTGCAGTGGGGTCTCTGGGGTGCAGGATCAGCGTGAGGCCAGGGAGTAGCGTGTGGACATGTGTGACCTTGAGTGGGGCTGCTGGCGAGAGCAGAGGCATGGAGAAGGCCCAGGGTGGGGCATCAGGGGGACGAAGGTGCCGGGGACAAGGGACAGGGCCTGGGTGGCTGGGTGGGCGTAGGGGCAGGGTCGTGTTTGGGTGACACGTGGCTGAGAGCTCGGGAAATGGGGTTGGCGCCTAGGAGAGAGTTCAGCGGGTGGTCAGGCCACGGGGTTACCCACACGGGGGCTTTGCATTCAGAGAGGAAGCGGGTCCTCAGGGAGAGGGGACAGGGATGGGGAGCCGGCAGCAGTGATCTGCAGGGAGCACAGTGGTGGGGGGGTGCCTCCCGGGTCGCCTGGGAGCTGCCGGCGGGGCTGCGGACACCCTCAGAAGCTGCTGCTATGGGGGCCTCTGGTTCCTCGACCCCTGCCCAGGGCTCTTCGCAGGAAGGGACCTTCCCTCCTAACA
>NW_011480439.1:312325-315245 GCF_000754665.1 Bison bison bison
TAACAGTCCTATGTCTGGCCCCGTCCAGTGCGTGGCAGGCTGCTGGTGACACCGATGAACAGGTGACGGGCCTTACTGACGCCGGCGGGCGTGGAAAGGGGCCCTTTCAGGGTGAAAGCTGGGCAAGGGCGCTGCTGGGTGGTGGCCTCGATGAGCGCAGCCGCCTGTGTTCTTCCAGGGCCCTGGGTGGTTCGGGCCCTGTGGCTGGGGGAGGCAGATGCGCTGGAGTGGCCGTGGAGCAGGGCTGGAATGGACTGGGGGATGAGGTGGCTGGGGCACAGGGCGGTCAGCGTGCATCTGGTGTGTTTCCGGGGCTGTGTGTGTGTGTCCCCGAGGGGTGTCTGGGGAAGGCGGTGCCTGGTGGGTTTTGGTGTCAGCAGCCAGGGTGGTGGCTGGAGGCCCCTGCTGGGAAAGGGTGGCACTGGGGGTGGGTTTGAGGTACAGGGGTCTGCTGGTGGTCTCCTCCCAGTACCGCTCTGCTTCCTCTCGGAAGCCCTTTGTGTGGGGAGCGGGGAAGCCCAGAGCAGCAGGTTCAAGCCCACCTCTGACGCTGAGTAGTTCTGCAGCTGAAGACAAGTTACTTCTTTGTGCCTCTGTTTCCTCATCTGCAAAATGGGAATAACAGTCACACCTGCATCACAGTGACATCTTACACACATGCCTGCCCAACTATGAAGCTCCCAGACAGCCCTGCCAGGAGCCCAGAATCAGCGTCTCTGGGGAAGCCTGCGTGGAGGAGGGGCTGCTCCCTCCTGGAGGCCCCCGGGGGCCCACCCCCCACCTTCCAGGCCAAGCGCTCTGCTCTCTGCTGCCCTCCTCAAGGCCTCTCTCTGACTCCCACCTCCTGTTTCCCTCTGACGATGACCCTGTGGTCATGTCCTCCCTGACCCTGTGAATCCAGGGGGACCTCCCTCCCAGGACCCTTCCCCTCATCACATCTGCAGGGTCCCCTTGGCCTTGTGAGGTGACAGGCTCCAGGAGTCTGGACGTGGGTGGCTCTGGGGCGTGTTTCAGCCCACACCCCTTTAGGAGATCCGGTGGGAAGAGTGGAGGACAGTGCATGGCAGACTGATAAACACACCTTCAGTGATGGGCATTAATTCCAGTCATATTTGAATGGTTAATTTGGCATCACTCAGATATTAAATAATGTGGTGATTTAGGGCTTCCCTCATAGCTCAGTTGGTAAAAAATCCGCCTGCAATGCAGGTGACCCTGCTTTGATCCCTGGGTCGGGAAGCTCCACTGGAGAAGGGATAGGCTATTCACTTCAGTACTCTTGGGCTTCCCTTGTGGCTCAGCTGGTAAAGAATCCACCTGCAATGTGAGATACCTGGGTTCGATCCCTGGGTTGGGAAGATCCCCCGGAGAAGGCAAAGGCTACCCGCTCCAGTATTCTGGCCTGGAGAATTCCATGGGATATAGTCCATGGGATCACAGAGTTGGACACGATTGAGCGACTTTCACTTCCACTTTAGAAATAAATTATTCTTTGTTCATCATAAAATAATTAAACATACATCCTGCAGACCATTGTTCTGTCATGCCTGAGGCTGCCCTTGTAGTCCTATGATAACATGCTCTCCCTTTTGTCCAGCTCTTGCACTTTTTTGGTGGGGAGCATCAGTTACTTTGTGTTAGGCTTCTGTTACTGGAAACTGTTTCCCAAGACCTGAGAATTTCTTCTGACAATGTTAAAACAATTGTTTAAAAAACATACACTCTTTAAAAAAACATGTTCTATTATATCTTGGATCTTCACAGTATAATTTACTCAGCATGTTGCTTTTGGAAGTGAGCTTTAAAGGGTTTTGTGAGGAGAGGGGTCCTCCCAGCGGTCCTGACTGCCGTCCTCCGAGAGGCCCACGTGTGGGGCTGGCATCCAGGAGCTGGGGTGTCAGGAGGGCCCCCAGCACCCCCACGGATGGGGGCTCCCTGTGCCTCCATGCTCTGTCTGTGCTTACACCCTCCACCCTGGGGCTGGATTGAGTGTCTGCCCAGCAGAGGGGCCCGCAGTAAGAACCCTGGCTCTGAGTCTGTGACAAGCTTCCCTGGGCACACGTGTCTCTGGGGGTCCGTGTGTGTCCTCGGGACGGGGTTCTGGAAGCTGGGGCCCGTCTCCCCTGGACCCCACCCCCTCCCCCACTGGACCTTCTCCCATTGTTGGTTCTGCTTTGCAGCTTCTCGCTGTGATGGATTGGAGCCAAGAGGACCAATGTGCCCAGTCCTGCGCGTCCTCCTGCTGGAACCCCGGGGTGGCCAACCCGGGTTTGTTCCTGGTGACAACCAGTCCTTTTCACTGTGCAGTCATCCCTGTGGGACAATTAAGTACAGATTCCCATGCTCTCCTTGCTTGTCTCGTCTGTTCCGCGGGGTGGCCTCCATCCTGCAGGACTTGTTTCAGGCTGGTGTGTTCTCTCCACACCATGCCTTGTTCAAAATCAGTTAGTGGAGAGAGGGTGGCGGATGTGAGAGAGAACCAGCAGATGGCCCTTCCTGGGGGCGGACTTGGTGTGGACAGCAGTGGTGATCAAAGCCAGGCTGGACTAGGGGTGGCCACTCCCCCTGGGGCTCTGCACTGCCCCCAGGGCGGGGTGGGGGCCCACCGGGGCCCTGGGGGTCCCAGGATGGGCCTCTCTGCGTCCAGACCCGAGGGGGCAGCTTCTGCTGGAGTCCTGTGCTCCTCACACTGTGAGTGGGGTGGGCCGAGGTGGGGGTCGGAAGGACAGAAGGCCTGCCCCTCAAGGGGCCCCTTGGGCTACACAGCCACCGTGCCCCTCCTGCGCATTGACCCCGCGGTGGCTGCGCTGGGAGCTGTGCGTTCGAGTTTAAGCAAGCACACCGTACAGGGTGCGATCTTCAACAACCAGCTCTCTCTTCTTCCTCCGCAGGGCAGCCCTCCGAGGAGACCGGGCTGGCT
>NW_011480439.1:315345-316331 GCF_000754665.1 Bison bison bison
GCCGGCGACCAGATCCTGGCCGTCAATGAGATCAACGTGAAGAAAGCGTCCCATGAAGACGTGGTGAAGTTAATCGGGAAGTGCTCTGGGGTCCTGCACATGGTGATCGCGGAGGGCGGCGGCCACCTGGAGTCCTGCTCCAGTGACGAGGAGTTCGGCTTTTACGAAGGAAAAGGCTGGCTGAAGCCCAAGCTCGACTCTAAGGCTTTAGGAATAAACAGGGCAGAGAGAGTCGTTGAGGAAATGCAGTCAGGAGGGATTTTCAACATGATCTTTGAAAACCCTGGCCTTCGAGCCAGCAGTTCAGAGCCCCTGAAGCTGAAGCAGAGGTCGCTTTCAGAGTCGGCCGCTGGCCGGTGTGACCTTACACATGAGAGTGCAAGTCACCCGCACCCCAGCCTGCCTTCTAAGGAGGAGACGCCCAAAGCGGGGAACCACGGTTCTGCTTTCGGCGCGGGGCTGGAGGCTCCTGAGGACTTTGGGCTGGATGCAAGTATTCTCAACGTGGCCATGGTTGTGGGCTACCTGGGCTCCATCGAGCTGCCGTCTGCCGGCTGCAGCCTGGAGTCGGACAGCGTGCAGGCCATCCGGGGCTGCCTGCGGCGCCTGCGGGCTGAGCAGAAGATCCACTCGCTGGTGACCATGAAGGTCATGCACGACTGCGTGCAGCTGTGCACGGACAAGGCGGCCGTGTTGGCCCGCTACCCGGCCGAGAGGCTGGCCTTCAGCGCCGTGTGCCCAGACGACAGGAGGTTTTTCGGGCTGGTGACCATGCAGGCGGGCGACGACGGGAGCCTGGCGCAGGAGGAGGACGGCACCCTGCGCACGTCCTGCCACGTGTTCATGGTGGACCCCGACCTGTTCAGCCACAAGATCCACCAGGGCATCGCCCGGCGTTTCGGGTTTGAGTGCACGGCCGACCCCGACACCAACGGCTGCCTGGAGTTCCCCGCGTCCTCGCTGCCCCTGCCGCAGCTCATCTCCGT
>NW_011480439.1:316547-322096 GCF_000754665.1 Bison bison bison
CTACCGGGACATGGGCGAGCTGATCGAGGGCGTGCGGGCCCGGGCCTTCGCTGACGGGGACGCCGATGCCCACCAGAACACCAGCACCAGCAGCAACAGCGACAGCGGCATCGGGAACTTCAGCCCCGAGGACAGGAGCAGCCGCGTGCTCGTGGTGGATCTGGGCGCCGCCTCCAGCAGGCACGGCCCCGGCGGCGGCGCCTGGGAGGGCACGGGTGGGAGGGGCCCCCAGCCCTGGACTGCCCCCTGGAATGGGGCCTTCTGTCTCGACCCTGAGGGGGCCCCGTTTGAGGCTGCCCCACAGGCTGACAGGTGCCGGGACCTCGGTAAGCACCTGGGGCCCGCTCCGCACGCGGAGGGCCCCCCCGGCCCCCTCGAGGTGTCCGGTCCCGCCCTCCCGGAGGGGCGCTGTGGGCCCCGGCGGCAGCTCCAGCCAGCGGTGGCTCCCAGTGCACGTGCTGCGGCAGTGGCAGTGTGGGCACGTCAGCGACCAGGAGTCTTACACCGACTCCACGGATGGCTGGTCCAGCGTCAACTGTGGGACGCTGCCCCCGCCCATGAGCAAGATTCCCGCTGACCGCTACCGCGTGGAGGGCAGCCCAGCCCAGCCCCCGCCCAGCACCCAGCGCAGGGACTGGGCCAGGAAGGCCCTTGGCGTGCAGAACATCTTCGGCCCCCATCGAAGTGTTAGGAAGACCAAGGAAGACAAGAAGGTGAGCCTGGAGGCAGGGTCGGGGAGGCGAGCGTGGTTCCTGACTCGGTCAGTTACTGATGGACGCCGGCACTTGCGTGGCCCGCTTCCTCCCGCCCAGCCCGGGTGCCTCTGGAGGCCTCATGGCACCTCCCTTGGGTTCACTGGGGCTCTGGGTGGGGCCCAGGCAGGCGTCGGGTGGGACAGGCGGCAGTGGAGGGGCAGTGAGCTCCCGGTCAGGGTGAGGCCCTCCTCCCCGCTTCCCATCCTTTCCTACTGCGGTGGGTGCCATGGGGGCAGGTTCTGGACGCTCAGCCTGCTCCCTTCAGGACAGGGAGCTTCCCCGCAGCGTTTCCTCCACACAGGAGGTGCTGCTACGAGAAGCAGCAGCTGAAGCCGCCGCAGACAGCTCGGGGAGGCTTGGACTGTGCGCGTGATCCCTTCAGTTCAGTTCCGTTCAGTTGCTCAGTCCTGCCCGACTCTTTGCAGCCCCATGGACTGTAGCCCGCCATGCTCCTCTGTCCATGAGATTTCTTAGGCAAGGATACTGGAGTGGGCTACTGTTTCCTCCTCCAGGGGTCTTCCCAACCCAGGGATCGAACCTGCCAAAGTTGGCAGGAGGGTTCTGTACCATCTGAGCCAGACCGGGCCCAGCAGGTGCTGGCAGGAGGGCGGGACTCGGGGCCCCGGTGCTGGCGGGAGGGCGGGACGCGGGGCCCGCAGGTGCTGGAGGGAGGGCGAGACGTGGGGTGCGGCCGGAACAAGGGGGCTGGCTCGCCGCTCAGCTGGTTTGAGAGGAACTCTTCTCAGAGGACCTTTGTGGTTTGAAGTGCCTCTTCTGCGTTTGTTCACACCTTTGTTCCCAGAAGCTGAAAATCCCGGGAAGGTGCTGGTGGGTCGGGTGGGGTCAGAGTAGAGGAGGGGGTCAAGACCTGACCCCTTCCCAGGTCTGACATGAAACACTTGAAAGAAAGCTTCCAGACAGAGGGTTTGGAAGTCCCACAGGGTTTTCCCTCCCTTGACGCCCGGGTGGCCCTGTGCTGTGTCTGAGTGCAGACCCTGCCTTTATAAACACGGCTGTGATCACAGGGCCTGAGCACATCGCCACAGTGGCCAGGCTCGGGGGTTCTGCCCTCGAGGGCCCCTCCCCCAGCTCCAGGGTCTGAGCTGCCTGGCTGGGGCCGCCTTCCCACCCACTCCCGCTGGGCCACCCGCGGCATGGACGGGTGGACGGCAGCTTTCGCCTGGGCGTCCCCGTTGGGTCGGGGAGGGGCTGGGGAGGAGAGGCCCCGGAAAGTGGCCGAAGCGTTACCTGAAGTATGGGCATTGGCCCTCTCTCTGAGTGCGTCCCCCACGAGGGGTTCCTCTCCACTGCCGCTGTGCCGGGGAGCCGTCACACTGACAGGAGCGTAGGGTGGACGGCAGTTGCCTCACGTCTGTCTGCTTGGTGGGAAGTGCCCGTCGGCCCCGTCCAGCTCCACGCGGTCTCAGCTCCTCGGGGGCAGAGGTCTGACCTCAGGGACCCTGAGACGGTGGTGCTGTGCTCGTCCAGGCAGGTGACTGGTCCTCCAGGGGCTAAGGACTTGTCTGAGGCCAGCCGTCAGGATGAAGCAGGTTCATGATTCAAACCTTGGGCTTCTTTCTATTTTTCAAAAGACTGTCTTTTGGAGCCGTTTTAGGTTTATAATGAAACGGAGGGGAAGGCACGGCGTTTCCTCTGTCCTCAAAGGTGCACAGCCTCCCCGCCGTCCCGTTCCCCACCAGGGGGACCTGGTCACCATCAGCAGACCTGGACCCCACAGTTTCTCCTAGGGTCACTCTGTGGTGTGTGTTCTGTGGGCTTGCACAAGTGTATGAGGACGTGTCTTCACCACTGTGGGTCATGCAGAGTGGTTTCCACTGCCTTGAATCCCCTCCGTGCTCTGCCTGCCCCTCCCTCCCTCTGTCAGCTCCGGCCATTACTCAGGCTTTCTGCGGTCTGCACTGTCCTGCTCTTGGAGAATGCCAGCTTAGCACCGGCACGTAGCTTTTTCAGAGTGGCTTCTCTCACTCGGTGACGTGCCTTTAAGCAGAAGCCTTGTCTTTCTGGCATGCCAGCTCATTTTCCTGTGGCACCAACAATATTCCATTGTCTGGAGGCATCACAGTTTGTTTATCTGTTCCCCTCCTGAAGGACACTGTGGTTGCTTCCAGGTTCTGGCAGCTCTGAATAAAGCTGATCTAGACACCTGTGTGCAGGTTTCTGTGTGGGTGTAAGTTTTTGACTCCTGTGGGTCAGCTCCAAGGGAGTGAGGTTGCTGAATTGCAGGCTCAGGGTGTGTTCTGCTTTGTAAGAAAGTATCTTCCAAAGTGGCTGCACCATTTTGCATTTCTGCCAGCAAGGAAGAAGGTTTCTGTCGCTTCAGTTCTGGCCCTGATTGCGTGTCGGAGTTGAGCGTTTTTGCCCTTCTGACACTTGTGTAGTGGTGTCTCGTTGTTCTAACTTGCATCTCCCTGATGACATGTGATGTTGAATGTCTTTTCCTGTACTTACTTGCCATCTGGGTATCTTTGGTGAGGTGTCTGTTAAGATCTTTGGCGCATTTTTTATCAGATTGTTTGGCCACACTGCACGGCACATCTCTCTCGACCAGGGATCAGACCCAGGCCCTCTGCACTGGAAGCGTGGAGTCTAAACCGCTGGGCTGCCAGGGGAGCCCTGAGTCTTGGATTGTTTGTTTTCTTACCGTTGAGTTTTAAGGGCTGTTTGTTTGTTTTGGATAATGGTCCTTCATTATATGTGTCTTTTGCAAATATTTATTCCCATTCTCTGAGTTGTCTTCATTCTCTTGATACCCTGTTTCACAGAGTAAAAGTTCTTTATTTTGATGAAGTCCAGCAGCTTGTCAATTCTTTCTTTGACGGATCGTGTCTTTGGTGCTGTGCCAGACACATCACTGAACCCACGGTCATCTAGGTTTTCTCCTGTGCTATCTTCTAGGGGTTTTTGGGTTGTTTGTTTTACACCGACGTCTGTGATCCACTTGGAGTTAGTTTTCTGAGGGTGTGAGGTCTGTGTCTAGATTCAGTTTTTGGCTGTGGACGCCTTGTTCCAGCGCCCTTTGTAGAAAAGACTCTCGTTGTTCTCTTGTATTATCTTGGACCCTTTGTCAGGGACAGTGGTCTGCACTTAGGAGGGTCTTGGACTTCTTTTTAATGTTCTTTCACCTTGAACAAAAATGTAGTGAAAAGGAAGGTGTTGGCTATTGCTGCTTACACTGTAACAAAAGAACAAAGCCCTTGGCGTGGAAGGGATGTCTCCAGAGCTGGGGAGTGGTGACGAAGCGCTCACTGTTTGCAGTCTGCTTTATCTCCTTATTTGACCTGAATGGGGATGCTGTGAGCTCATCATCCTACTGATAAGGAGAGTAGGGTTTATGTACATCCAGCGACTTACCAATAGTCAGGTGGCATTCATCTTGCGATGTGACGGACACACAATTTATCTAAGTAGTAATAAATTGTAGTTAGTAGTACAGTAATAAATAAGTAGTAATAGATTGTACGTTACTGCAGCTCCAGTCTCTGGAAGTGTGTCCATTGCTCTTTGCTAAGTGGGTTCTCCTCATTTTAGCACAGCCTAACCCCACAGCCCCGGCTGGAGTGGCAAAAGCTTCCAGGGTCCTAAGCTGGGGCTCCTGGTGTCCCTCCTGGCCTGGCCTGAGCTGGCGTGAGGCTTGTCTGCATCAGCAGAGGACAGGCCAGGAAGGGATGGAGGCGGGAAGTGCCAGAAATGCCAAGAGGAAGAGGCGTTAGGCGTGGGAGGGGGAGATGCCAGATAGGGCGGCAGGCCGGGTGGGTGGTGTCCGGAATTGCTGTCAGCTCGTCTCCACGGAGACTGTGGCTTCAGTGCCTTACTCTGTGCAGAATCAGGCTGTGTCTTCAGGGTCCGGCCAGGAGACAGAAAACACGCCTGCGATTTGAACAGAGAGAAGTTCTCAGGAAGAACCAGACGAGAGTTGGCTCACCGCCAGGGGAGCGCGAATGGAACCCTGCGGAGGAAGCAGCGGAGGGGCAAGGGCAGAGACTCAGAGCCCAGGGGGCGGCCTGTGGGGCGGCGGGCTGGGGGCGGCACTGGCTGCTGGGGAGCAGGCTGCCCTGGGCAATGGCCCTGGGAGAATGTGGCCACGTTGGTACCGCGGGAACCAGCATGGCCCTGCAGGCAGAGTGCTGTCCACACGACCCAGCTCCAGCGTCCGACGCGGGCGAAGAAGGTGCTGAGTGCTCAGTGCTGAGAGGGAGAGCCCGGGACGCCGGCCCCGCCCCGCCTCAGTGCCCGCTGCTGCCCTCCCCCCAACTCCGTCCCCACACAGAGTCCTTGTGTTTGCTGATGTTCGTGAAGTGGCTTTTCCGAGCAAATTTGGTCCAGAGCCTTCTTCGTTGTATGTGTCCTCGAGGCCTCGGCGTGTTTCACGTAGATGTGAGCGGCTGACCACACAGAGGTTCTCCCGCGTGCCTGGAGCTGGTCAGTCTCGGTCTTCGCAAAGGGGCCTGGTGTGCGTGGAGCCTCCGTCACTCAGCCGGGCACCTGTCACATGCCTGGGCCTTCGCTCCTGACAGGCGGGCTCTGCTCTGCTAGCACAGCCCTGGGAGGGCACAGCTCTCCAGGGCCCCGAGGAGCTCTGCATGCCCCAGGGGACTTCTCACCAGCTTCTTTTCAGCCACCTCTGCTGATTGTGCCCCTGAACGGGTAGCCTGTGACCAGTGAGGGCAAGCAGGCCTGACCCCAGGCTAGGAGGGGCCCCCGAGGGGTGCGCGCTCTGTCTCTCTCTCCCCTCCACCCTTGGGTGCTCATGATTGCCTCCATGTCATGCTCAAC
>NW_011480439.1:322196-322880 GCF_000754665.1 Bison bison bison
TGTTCCCATTGGAACTCCTGGCACACAGCCTTTCTATTCTGTCTGCAGGAAGGAAGCCAGCTGTTAGCAGGACTCTTCTCACCGCCGTTGGTCAGCAGTCGGTCCCCAAGTCCTGTCACCTCTGTGTCCAGATGGTCCTCTCTTCATTATGCTGCTTTACCCGGGCTTTGTTGCCATCTCCTCGTCCTGTGTGTGCTGGCTCAGTCCAGATCTCAGCTTTCTGGGACCCTTTCTGCTGTGAAGCCTGCAGGGAAAGCGTTTTCTGACTCTTGCCCGTGCAGGCGGACACCTCTCAGGCGTCCTGAGGCCAGTGTCTGAGGTCAGCTGCCCCAGAGAGGCTCGTGTAATGCAGGAGGGGAGGCTTTCAAGGGTGAGTCATTTCCAAACTGGCAGCAGTGGTCGTCACCAAAATACGATTGAATAAAACGTGCTTGTTGACAATGGAGTGAAGACTGATGTATTTTCACACGGTAGGCTACATGCGCTCATTTACAAGTGATGGATCTCAGTCTGTTACACAGGACTTCACGTGGCGTGGCCTGAACTGTGGGGCTGTGCTCTCCGCTGGTCGGCCTGGGTGGGCTGCCCAGGGCCGGCGTGGAGGCTCCCCCTTCATTAGGAGCCGTGTTCCCAGTTGTGTTGTTTCCATGGTCTCACGTGTGCCTGTGCTTGAACTTGAGGTTG
>NW_011480439.1:323466-328816 GCF_000754665.1 Bison bison bison
GGGGACCCTCTTGGTGCTCCTCATGGGCCCGGCCTCGTCACGTGGCTGCCCCTGCTGCAGGGGAGGCCGGTGTGCAGCCAGGTGGGAGGTGGGTGGGCGGAGCGCCACGGTGGGGACAGCCCTCACGGTGCAGGGAGCGGGAAAGCCGGGCACGTGCATGTTTAACATGGTCCCGCTTTTGTGTAAAGCATTTCAATACCCCCCAAGTGAACGTATGCATTTCAAAGCGCACACATATTTATGTGTAAAACATAGAAGAAACGGAAGGGACACACTTAGTCCTGGTCACCCAGGGCGGCAGGGGAAAACTGGTAGGGTCCCGGACGCTGGAATTTTATTTTTTTGTTGTTTCGATTTTGTATTGTGGGAATTTGAACATGTTTTACTTAACTAAAAAGAACACATTTGTAGAAAAAACTTAAAATTATTTTAGTAATTCTTTGTTTGTTAAGAGCAGAGTGAGGATTGGTGCTGGAAGCAGTATCGGTACTTCTATGGCTTTGCTAAGGACAGGCTCATGCGTCCTCCCGTGAGGACAGTATGGGATTCAACAGACTGACCTCTCTTCTAGTACAATGAGAGGAAGTTTTAAAATAGACTGTAAAAAAAAACAAAGTCTAGAGAATACTGAAAAGGCTGGGCGAGGCCCCTGAGATTTAACTGCCTCTAAAAAGAGCAGCTTTGATCTCCCCTCCTTGTAAACAGTGCCCTTGCTCAGCGTCGTCAGTGGTGGAACGATGGGGAGAGTCAGCTGGTCTGGGAGATAACAGGGCCCGCCCCGCCCTGCCCCGCCCTCCAGGCCGGTGGAGGTGCCCTGCTCCGGGAAGGACGCGGGGACGCGGGGACAGGACGTGGGGATGCGGGCACTCAGGGACGGGACGCAGGGACTCCGGGACGGGATGTGGGGATGGCATGCCGCGGGGACGGGACGCGGGGACATGGTGGAGGGGGATGGGACGTCGGGCCCCTCAGCTTTCTGCGCTCGCTCATCCCGCATGAGGCGGTCCTTCCGACCTCATGCACCCCGTGCTCCCCACTCCGGCGGGGAGAAGTGCTCGGCCCCTCCTGGACCCGGCGGGGCAGGGCTTCCAGAGGAGTTGGGCGCAGTGTGGGGCACAGAGACGGGAGGACACCCAGGTGGAGCAGACAGGCAGCAAGGGAGCCCGCACGTAGCAGGGCCGCCGCCTCCTGTTCTTCGGCTTTAGACAGTTGCCAGGAAAAGGGAGGGTGTTCCCAGCTAAGTGGCCACCACGCTCCTGCCAGAATCAGAAGGGTTTGAAGTGCTTGAATCCCGTATTGATTAGTTTTGCTGTTTCTTAAGCTTTAAAAAGCCTCTTGATGAAAGAGGAGAGTGGAAAAGTTGGCTTAAAACTCAACATTCAGAAAACGAAGATCATGGCATCTGGTCCCATCACTTCATGGGAAATAGATGGGGAAACAGTGGAAACAGTAGCAGACTGTATTTTTCTGGGCTCCCAAATCACTGCAGATGGTGATTACAGCCATGAAATGAAAAGATGCTTACTCCTTGGAAGGAAAGTTAGGACCAACCTAGACAGCATATTAAAAAGCAGAGACATTACTTTGCCAACAAAGGTCTGTCTAGTCAAGGCTATGGTTTTTCCTGTGGTCATGTATGGATGTGAGAGTTGGACTGTGAAGAAAGCTGAGCGCCGAAGAATTGATGCTTTTGAACTGTGGTGTTGGAGAAGACTCCTGAGAGTCCCTTGGACTGCAAAGAGATCCAACCAGTCCATTCTGAAGGAGGCCAGTCCTGGGTATTCACTGGAAGGGCCGATGCTAAAGCTGAAACTCCAATACTTTGGCCACCTCATGGGAAGAGTTGACTCATTGGAAAAGACTCTGATGCTGGGAGGGATTGGGGGCAGGAGGAGAAGGGGATGACAGAGGATGAGATGGCTGGATGGCATCACCGACTCGATGCACATGAGTTTGAGTGAACTCTGGGAGTTGGTGATGGACAGGGAGGCCTGGTGTGCTGCGATTCATGGGGTCGTGAAGAGTTGGACACGACTGAGCGACTGAACTGAACTGAAGCTTTAAGTGGCTTTATAACACAGTGTCTGTAACTTGTTCTCTGATACTGCTATCACTTCAGAGAGTTAGCCTTATTATCTTCACCTGCAGTTCATCATGTTAGCTATAAAATTACCCATTGTGTGAGTATTCCACTACCACGCGTGCACACACACACACACACACACTCACACACACTCACCCACACACACACACTCACACACACACACACACACACAGCCATTAACAGAATGACAGACGATGCTTTGGTGAACATTCTTGCACACGTCTCCAGGTGTGCATATGAAGGCAGTTCTCAGGGTCTGTCCAGAGAATGGAAGGCTGCTTTGTGGCTTTGCAGCAGGGCCGAGTGGGAAGCTTTTGGTCTCTGTGTTCCTCCGTGCCGACAGTAGACGGGTCTCTGGGGCCGGCGCAGATGGAATCACTGACGGACAGTCCCGCCAGTGTTGTGTCCCGGTGCCCAGTCCTTGCCCCGGAGCGGTGAGAACCGTATCCGGTGTCACCCTGCACGCCCCCAGTCGGGTCCAGGAGCTCAGCAAGGCCTCAGCACGCAGAAGCGCGCTGTTTTCCCAACAGCCCTGCGCCTGCTCCTCTCAGAGCTCAGACTGCCCCGCACGCTTGCCACACTTGCCTTTGTGAGGCTCCTCCACGTTCTGCCAACCTGTTAGGGTACAGTGGCATCTCGCTGTGGTTTCTCTTTGTGTTCCCTCGATCACAAAGATGATTTCCTGTTTTTCGAGGGGCCTGCTGAAAACGGCCCATGTTGCTGTTGGGCTGTCTTCTCTGATTGGTAGGAGTTACAGATTCTGGTTGTTATCCTCTGCCAATTACATACAGTCCCTGAGTGCTCTCCCAGTGTTCCACATGCCGTGTCACCAACAGAAGTTCCTGACTTTGATGTTCTCCAGCTTCTCAGCCTTTCTCTCGCACTTTTGATTTAACACATTGACTACTATCCTGAGCTCTGAAAGATTTTCTCCTTTTTTCCCCTAACATTTTATGGAGGGGGTGACAAGTTAATTCTTCCCTCTGTGTGGACAGCTGGCTGGAGCACTGAATCCATGCTCTCAGGGGCCCACTGGTGCCCTGTGCCGTGGGCCACGTGTCCACATACGTGTGGGCCTCGGTTCTCTGACCTCCGCTGTCAGTACCTCAACCACACTTTACTTTCAGAGCTGTAGCTTTGTATCTAACGTGCCTTATCTGATCTTGGTGTTGCTTGAGCCTTACTCTTCTATATAGATTTCATAATCTGCTAATAAATCCTCCAAAAAAAAATTGCTATTGATTGTTTTATTGGGACAGCATATCCAGGATGAAATATCCTGTATCCTGTCCTATCCATGAAAGTGGTATCTCTCGTCATTTAGATTTTCTTTATTTTCTTTCAGTAAAGTCTTGCACTTACCTTCATAAACATTGTTGACTATATTTATTGTTAGATTATTTGACCAGACTTATTTCTAGATACCTTGTATGCTTTGCTACTGTTATTAATGGCACATACGGAGAAGTCGCGCCTGTCGTCGTGTGATATTTAAAAGTGCAGCGCATTTGCTGCTTTCTGCGTGCAGCTGCCTTGCCAGGGTTACTTCTGTTCCTGCTTGCGAGTACTTGTCATCATGAATGGGTGTTGAATTTTAGTCTTTCTTTTTTGGTTCTTTTGCACTCATTGAGACAATCAAATGGGCTTCCTCATTTAAAATGCTAACATGGTATATTATAGTGATAGAGTTTAAATACTGAGCGCAGCGTGCGTTCCTGAGATAAGCCTAGCTTGGGCTTGTCTTTATCACCGCGGGCTCTGGCTGCTGGTGCTCCTGTAGGATTCCGCGTCTGCGCTTTAGAGTGAGACCGTCTTGTAGTTTTTCCTCCTCTCGTTGTTTAGTTTTGGTGTCAAGTTTATTCTAACCTCACAAAGTCATAAAACCAATGGTGGCATTTTTCTCCCCCTTTCTTTTTTCCCGCCCCCCCTTTCTTTTTGGCATATTGAATCTTTTATTTAAAAACCTCTGTTAGAGGTGAAACTGTTCTGTCTGTTATGCATAGCTACACAAGCCTTCTCTGAGTCAGCATTTTCTGCCTTTAATAAACTTTTCCATTTTTCATGTTTTAGGGTTGTTACTGTGAGTGGCAGGTGGTTGGATGTTTGCCCCAATGCAGTTTGATGTTCCGAGACTCAGGAGTAAGATTGGAATAAATGAGATCGCTGCCGTGTGTGGTCTTGGCTCCGTGGCGTTGCCCTGTGCTGTCTGAGTCTTTTTCCTCGGCTTCTCCTTCCTGCCTGGTCTCTGTCTCTCCTCGGCTTCCCCTTCCCGCCTGGTCTCTGTCTTTCCTCGGCTTCCCCTTCCGCCTGGTCTCTGTTTTGTTTCCAGGCTGTTGTTGGCTTCCTTGCTTTCTTCATCGCCTCCTTTATCAGCTGGAAGTTCTGCCCACGCTGTGTTTCTGTCTTTTAAACAAGTGTCTCTTGTCACTCTTGATGACTGCCTGTCTCTTAGACATTATTGAATAAACAAAGCATATTCCTTAATTTTCTGTCTTGATTTGACTGTCGTTTTGTATACATTCTAGCTATTGCTTCTTGACCCGCAAGCAGGTTTCTCAGGAGACAGGTGAGAGGGTCAGGTATTCCCATCTCTAAGAATTTTCTACAGGTAGACCCTGGTGCTGGGAAAGGTTGAAGGCGAAAGGAGAGGCGGTGGCAGGAGAATGAGATGGAGAGGTTAGATGGCATCACCAACTCAATGGACATGAGTTTGAGCAAAGTCCTTGAGAGAGTGTAGGACAGGGGAGCCTGGTGTGTTGCAGTCCACGGGGTCGCAAAGAGTTGGACACGACTGAGCGACTGAACAACAAGAAACACACTTGCTCTTTTCTTTCTTGAGCAGGAGACCCAGTCTCGGCTTCTTTCTTGAGAAGGTGATTTGCAGTGAAGAGGGGCCCTTCCTCAGCTCTCACGCCACCCGAGTCACCTCTGCGTGCTTGTCCAGGGCCATGTTGCAAGTGGAATTCTTTTGGTTCTAAAGTTGATTGGATATTGGGCTTAGACTTCTTCTGACGGCCGAATTTGTAGGAGCCCCGTTCAGCTCTCGTCCCTCAGCCCCGGGGCCGCCTCCTGTGCCGGGCTCGGGGACGGGGTCTGCCCCCTCCCCCCGGGTCAGCTGGCTCGCTGCCGGCTCTGGCTGCAGCGGCTGGGGGCCTGCAGTGCTCCCCCGCTGCCCGTGTCCAGCGTGCGGTTCCTCGCCTCCCCGGGCCTCTCTGCCTGACGATCAGCCGTCGCCCCGTCGGCCCC
>NW_011480439.1:329003-330475 GCF_000754665.1 Bison bison bison
GAGGGCCTGAGTCTGAGGCCAGGGTCCTGCCGCACCCACCCCATGTCTGCCCGCAGGCTCAGACAGCTCCTCTTCCTGTGCTGACCCGGCCTCCTGGCACCGTGCATCCCTTTTGCCCGCTCGGTTCTCTGCTGCCTGGCTGGCGGTTTTTTACAGGGATGCTCTGTGAGGCAGTCAGGGTGGCTTTGCTTTCTGACTGGACACTGCCTGATTCAGCAAGAGAGGTACGTCAGCTGGAAATCTCGCTCCTCGGGGTCTCCTGGGGAACCTTCAGCGGACCTGGCCTCTACTGGAAGCTAGACGGCCCCGTGCGCTGGGGTTTGTTCCCCAAGTGCTCCCAGAGCGCCCACTGCGTGCCCGGCGCTGTTGAGCAGGGACCTGGCCCTACCCCCCCGGGGCTGTTGGCCTTGTGTCTCCACCCTTCAGTTGGGCGTTCCTGGCTCTGACCATCAAGACGAGAGGTGGGTTTGGCCCCCGCGGTCCCGAGCGGGCCCTTCTCTGCCTGTGGTTTCTCATCTGCAGCCCGAGGAGGCCGGACGAGCCAGCTCACTGCGTGGGCTACGGGAGGCCCCTCCGCGGGTGGCGGGTGGGCGGCGGCCAGGTTCTGCCTTCACCCCACCGGCTGGCTCCCTCTTCTGGGCCCCATCTAGGGGGATCGTGCTGAGGTCGCCAAACCTCAGCTGAGGCCGGGGTGGCCCTCGGCCTGTTGCAGGAAGGAGGACCCTTTCCAGGGCCTGAAACTGGGCTCTGTCTAACAATCGGAAATGAATTGTTGGAAGAGACACATCTGCTGACAAAGCAAGAGACTTTATTGGGAAAGGGCGCCCGGGTGGAGAGCAGGAGGGGAAGGGAGCCCAGGAGGACCGCTCTGCCGCACGGCTCGCAGCCTCGGGTTTATGGTGATGGGATTAGTTTCCGGGCGGTCTTTGGCCAGTGATTCTAAATCAGCCTCCCCTGGTGGCGCACGCATCACTCAGCCAAGATGGACGCTAGCAAGAGGGGTTCTGGGAAGTGGACGGACGCGCCGTGTCTCCTGTAGGCCTTTCCCGAGCTCTTCTTATTGGTGGTGGCTTATCAGTTCCGTACTCCTTGCCAGGAGGTCCTGTCATAAAACAACTCGTGCGAATGGTTACCGTGGGGCCTGGCCAGGGTGGGCGGTTCCAGTCAGCGTGCCTCCCCCGACAGCATGTCTGCAGGTGCTCCCAAAGGGAGCACGGAGAGCAGAGGCCCTGCAGCCCCCGCTGGGGAGGTGGGCCTGCTGGGGGCCTGTGGTTCCAGGACCGCCTCCCCCAGGGGGGCTTGCTTATGGAAAACAAGGCTGAAGGAAGTTCTTGAAAGGGTGTGCCATACTGGGGGGGTGGTGCCCGGGGGTGGGGGGGCGGCATGGGTCTGCAAAGGGGTCGCTGGATTCCAATACATCTCACACACAGACTCAGCTCGGGGCATATTTTTTGAAAATATTAGACAAATAT
>NW_011480439.1:330575-339479 GCF_000754665.1 Bison bison bison
AGAGAAGAGCCCGTGAGAGCCCGTTAGTGTCACAGAGCCCCGTTGGGCCAGCCCGGGTGCCTGTGCCCTGGAGCAGAAGCGCAGTTGGGAGCACAGGCTTACCCCTGGTTGGTGGGTGGCGGAGGGTCTTGGAGACCAGGCCCCCGAGCACACTTGGGCCTCCGGGAGGCAGCGTGGTGGGTCCCAGGCCCATCTGGGGACAAGGAGGTCTTCTGAGCAACTTGGCTCCTTAGAGGCCGAGCCCCGCCCCACGCAGCCTCACTTCTTCACGGCTCCGCGGCTGCTCTTTTTCAGGGTGACAGTCCCGGACCCTTGGGGGTCTGGCTCTGGCTCGGCACCCTCACGGCCCGCTTCCCTGTCCCCCGCTGCCCTGAGGCTCATGCCCAGGAGTTCCGTGGGCATCGCATTGCCCAGGGACCTTGGCGGGCAGGCTGGCAGCACAGTCCCGCCTGGGGTGGAGGCGCAGAGATGAGGATGCGCTTGCGGGGATGTGTCCGCGCCCGGGCTCTTGCTGGAACACGGGGGCTGAGGAGTGTGTGGTGACGCATTACTGCGCCAGGGACCCCTTTGCTGCTGGTGACGATGAGTCCGAGGAGTCCCAGTCGTCTCTGAGTCCCCTCTCCCTGAGTCAGCTCCGTCCTCTCTCTGCCTCTGTCTCCCTCCCTCCTCTCCCGTTTGTTCCGGATTTCCTCTCACTCCAGCTCACACTCTCCGCTCCCGGTCGCTTTTCTGAACCTTCACTACTCAGTGTCTGCAGCACGGCCTTGCTTGGACCTCTGTCCCCGGCGGAGGTGTGTTCAGCAGGGCACGGGTGCGTCTGCAAGGCTGACGATGCAGAAACTCAGCGCAGAGGCTTCAAGGAAGTGCTGTGCGTTTTGTCTTTGCTCAGGATGCCTGGGGTCCCTCCGCAGGTGCGGAGCGGAGAACCCGAGGTCTTGACGTGTTTAGAAACTTGCAGCTCCTTCTGTGCCTGAAGCTGGTCACTTAGGGTTTCACGTGCCCAGGAAATCGGAGATTTTCAGCTGTGACGCTTTTTATTTTTAAAATGTGACGGCTTATTTGCTGAACCACATTTGGGGAGACGTCTGGCATAACGGCAGTGAATTAATTCTGGTCATTTCCCAGAGAAAGGATGAGATGTGTTAATGGTTGGTTGTTTCATCCACGGGGCTGGTTTGGTCTTCAGACACCAGCTGAACGTCCCGAGACTCTTTAATTCCCTAAAACACTTATAAAATTATGTGAAAGCACAAACTTTCCGAAAACCAGCCTATGTTACTAACGACTCCTCTGCCCGCTCGAGCTTCCCTGACACGCGCTTGTGTTGTTCCCTTGCCCGTGGGCGTGGGGTTGAGGCTGGGGTCGCCTCTGGACGCGTAGCTGGACGTGGCCCAGTGAGCACTCGGGCCCTGGGTGACCCTTTCCCACTTTGTGCTTTCGGCTGTGGGGACCACGCACCGTGAGATTGACCTGGAGGCCTCCCCTCCTCTAGTCTCTCCAGGCGGCGCCCCGGTCGGGCAGAACGAGCGTCTTCTCCCAAGCAGGTAACGGGTCTTTGTCTTTGTTCCAGGGCTCCAAGTTCGGCCGGGGCATTGGACTCGTGACCCCGGCTCCGCGCGCCTCCAGCCGGAGGTCCTTCGGGAGGTCCCGGAGGCTGAGCATCACCCGCTCCCTCGATGATCTTGAGGTAAGGTGACTTGAGTGTTTCTCTCTTTATTCTCCAGGTTTTCAGAAATGATACATCTGAGTCTCCATTGACTCCCACCCTTGCCTTGCCCCCTCCCTCTCCCGTAACCTTGGTCTTCAAGGCGAGCGAACGTGCACTCCCAGCCCCTCCCCCCCTCCGACCCCGGCCTTCCCTCTGCCTCTCGGCAGAGTCGTGATAACGCCTGTGCCCTCAGCCTGCCGGGCACGGTGTTCTGGACACACGGACCCTATGGGGCCTGTCGTGACCCGTTACTCAGCCAAGCTTGGGTCCGTTTGCGCGGTGCACAGGAAGGCTCGTCCACTGACTCAGGTTGTGGGGAGGACCGCGCAGCCTTTCTTGTGGCCCCAGAGGAGGGGAGCGAGCAGCTCATGCTCAGAAGGCCCGGACTCCGGCTGGGCTTCAGGGGAGGGGCTCACGGGCAGCTCTCCGGTTGGTTGGTGGTGAGGTAACAAGGTGATGTTACGGGAATCTCAGCCATCTGCCTTCTGCTTCCAGCTGGCCTGGGGTCAAGGTGCTGGGGAGGGCAGCACGCAGTTCACTTCTTCCTCCTGGCGAGGGTTTCAGTATCTGCAAAACAGTTCACGGACATGGCTCAGGATATTATCTGCAGCCCTGAGGAGAAGCTAAAGGTCCTTGACTTTGTTTTTGGCTAAACTGTTACTATTTTGTTCTGCTTGACGATTCTCTTTCATTTTCGCGCTTTCTCACTTCTCTGGTTGAATCTGCTCTTTGGGACTGGGGGAAAGCCAGGAGGCGAAAGCTTGTCGACAAACAGGAGGTG
The DNA here is from genome assembly GCF_000754665.1 of Bison bison bison. Taxonomy (NCBI): domain Eukaryota; kingdom Metazoa; phylum Chordata; class Mammalia; order Artiodactyla; family Bovidae; genus Bison; species Bison bison. The sequence goes on from NW_011480439.1 coordinate 333,065, forward strand.
GGGGCGCCCGAGGGTGTGTCCCAGGAAGGCCTTGAGGGGTCCTGCTCCCTTCCGTGCCCCCTTCTAAAGATGTGATTCTGCGCCACAGGTCCTGACGGTTTCACCTTGTATCGCTCTTCTCTCTGATCTGTAACGCTGGAAAAGAATAGACTTCACTCCTCGGGCAGTTCTCGGTTTACAGAGAAGTTTAGCAGGAAGTACTGAGAGTTCCATGTGTGTGCTGTGCTGGGTCCGTGACTCTTAGCTTCAGTTCAGGCTCGCGTGGAGGCCGCTCGGGCCCCTGACTCTGAGCTTCAGTTCAGGCTTGCGTGGAGGCCGACCCTGGTGCCGTCATCCGGAAGGTTTGGTCGGGTGGAGGAGGGCGTGCGGTCACCATCACAGTGTCGCACGGAGCAGCCCCTCTGCCCCGAGCCCCACGTGCTCCGCCTGCTCACCCCTCCCTGCTTGCCCTCCACCCTGGCAGCATGGTCCTTTAACTGGCTCATTTTGTGTGTTTTAAAATTTTACACAAATGTAATTCTACTACACATCTTATTCTGCCAGTTTTAGAGCACTGCATCACGTTTTCAAGCTCTGCCTTGGGGTCTTAGTTTATTTTACTTGTTACGCGACATTCCATTATGAACGGTTTTCATCCCACTCTGCTGCTGCCTGGCACTCCATGCACGGTCGGGACAGTCTTCTCTGAACAGGTCGTCAGTGGACGGTGGGCGGCAGGGGTCCGTGTGCACACCCGTTCAGGGCATCAGGTGGCTGTGACTGGTGTGGCCGAGCCCATCCAGGGTCTGCTCACCAGCGGGACGTGTCCCCCCTGCTCACTGACGCTTGGGACTGTCGAACTGAAGTCTTTCTGTGTCAATAAAATGCCAGCTCATTTTAATTTGCATTTCACTGACTGAGTGAGGCTGAGCATTCCATCATGGGCTCTTTGGCTATATGAGTTTTCCCTGTTTTGAATTAGTAACCTATTCATGTCCTTCTAGTTTTTAAATTTTTATTTTATTTATTTAATTATTTAAAAAATAGATTTCATAGTAGTTCTTTACATTTTGGGGACACATCCTTTGTCAGATAAATATTTTGAAAATATCTTTGTGACTTTTTTCTACATTTGTTTAGGGTGTGTATACATGTGTGTGTATGTGTGTATTTTAATTGTAGTAGAATAGAACGTTGAATTTACCGTTTTAAGTGTCCAGCTCAAGGCAGTAAGCACTCACAACATTTTGAACATGCCCATGACTCACTCAGTCCCCCTTCCTCCCAGCCCCTGACAGCCACCCCTGCCTGCTCTCTGCCTCCAGGAACTGACTTTTGTGGCTGGTTTATTTCACTTAACCTAGCATCTTCACAGTTCACCCATCCATGTAGCAGGTGTCAGAACATTTTTCCTTTTTGAGGCTGAATAACGCTCCACTGTGTGGACAGACACTTTGTGTTTATCCATCCTTCTGACGATGGCCCCTGGGGTTGCTCCCATCTTTGACTAATGCGGCCAGTGATGTTATGAATACGAGCATGCAGCTGTCTATTTGAGCTCAGTGATGTTTTAAAAATAGACCACAAGATAATTTCTTACAAACTCAATAATAGTTATCTGGAATAAATTGTCTATGGGGTTTCTTTTTGCTTAAAACAGAAAGTTAATTTGTGTTCTGATGCAGAAGCTGGAATCTTTGGCTGTTAGAGCTAGAAAGGGCCTGGACATCACCTCGTTGTCCAGATGAGAAGAGGGCCTGATTCTGGAGGTCTTTGGGGGCAGCGGGGGGGGCCACAAGGTGGTCGGCGCTTGGTACTGGGTGGTGGGAGCAGAGCAGCTGTGGGGCGGCCCTGTGAGGTCCCAAGGCTGAGACAGGCCCCAGGACAGGGCCTCGGGGCTCCGGGGTCCTGAGAAGGGGGCCCCCACTGAGCCTGCATTCTCCCTTCGGGGGTTTGGCCAGGTGTCGTCTCTGCATCGTCCTGGGAGAATGGTCTCTGCAGGGGCCTGAGCCCCGGGGCCAGGAGCCAGCGGAGCATCTTGGGGTGGTGCAAGGTCTGCTTCCGGACACGGACACGCGGAAGCAGTGTGGGCCCTGTGGTCAGCACTCACTCCTCTTCGCGATGAACATCCTGGGGCCGGCTGGTGTCCCCGGGGCTGACCGAGGGCCGCCCTCGCCCTCTGACTGTCCCCGGTTCACAGACGACAACCCAGGTGCAGGGAGAAAGTTCTAAATTTAGGTCCCGGGGCGCGGAGCTCGTGGTCTCCCCCCGCTTCTGAACCTCTTACTTTTGTCCCAGTGGTGCGTTAGAGACGGGATTGAATCTTTGCGCCTTTCTGCCTGAAGACTTCAAAGTGTAAAAATGATGTTGGTCAGGCTGTTTCTAAGGAAGCCTGTCTGTCTGTCCTTCCCTCTGCCCCACACCCTTCGGTGGGAGAGCCGGGCAGCCTTGGGGCCGTCTGCGTGCAGCCTCCCAGCCTTGTTTGGCTCCTCCCCAGGCACTGGCTTTCGCCTCTTGCCTCTGGGTCCTAAGCACCCTGGGCACGTTAGAAGCCCCACCAGGGCCTCTGTGTCGTCTGCCAGCAGCCCGGCTCCTCCGCACAAGGCCAGGGCCAAGTCCACTTCCCGGGCCCTTAGGGCTCCAGTGTCTTGGGCTGGGTCTGCTGGGAGAGGCCGGCCGAGGACTGTCTAAATGCTGGGGTGAGGAGCACGACCCAGGAGGGACTGCTCAGAACAGAGCGATAAAACCGTGAAAGTATAGGTCCGTCCAAACGAGTGGTGACCGTGCAAAGCAAGGATAGCTGTGTTTGGTTTGAAAATACATGAAATTAAATTACAGCACAGCAGCCTGAGCGCTGGGAGGGCTGAATGGAGGTCAGGTGTTTCTGGGTACCCACTCCACTAGGAAGAGGATGAGGGGCGATCAGAATTTGATTTTTATAAGGTAAGGATGCACGTAATCTCCAGGGTAATATAAGACAGCAAAGTAATAAATGCACTTTACATTAACAGAAGGAAAACATGGAGTAATGAAAAATATTAAATTTGAAAGGTGAGCCAGGAGGAAACGGGAGACAAAGGGCAGAGGGCGGGAAGGACAGACAGGCAGCCTCTGGAGGGGTTTCAGCGCAGCCACGCTGCTGGTGGGCTCAGCTAGAAAGGAGAGACGGAGGTGGCATCAGGAGTCTGGTCACCTGTTTACGAGGGGCACCTCTAACACTTGGGAGACAAGCGTGAGTGAGGGAGCGGAGGAGGAGCCGCCTGTGCTCCTGACCAGAGGGTGGCAGTGGGGCTGCAATGCTGTCTCCAGGCAGCACAGCCCTTAGGCGGACAGGGAGCCGTGGTCACGGCGGCCGCAGGGGGCTGCCGGTGTAAATTTCATGTGCATTCTGTTACACAGTCTCCACACGGCTGCAGCAGAAACCCACAGAAGGAGGAGCAGAACCGCGAGTCTGAACCAGAGCAGGTTCACCCTCCCTGCTCAGTGACTGGCGTGGTGAGCAGGGAGAGCTCAGTAAGTAGAGGGTCTGACCAGCATGACCCGCAGCAGCCGTGCGTGTGAGGCACCCAGCAAAGGCGTCCTCCCCCCGGGAATGAGTAGTGAAGCTGACCGAGTGCTGGGCCGTAAAGCAAGTCTCAGCAGACGCAGACGTCTCTTCACTCGGAGCCTGTCCTCAGCCACAGACAGGTGTGGTGGAAACCAGCAACAAAGCGGAGGTGCCTCACACTCATCGTGAGGTCCAGAGTTTAAAAACGAATCAGTTTGGAAATTAGAGTATATTTTGAATGATAAGGAAGATACATCTAAGCCTGTGGGACGTAGCTAAAAGTGTATGTAGAGGAACATTCATAGGTTTTCATTGCATATGTTAGAAATGAAGAAAAATGGGACGTCATATCAAGAGCTTAGGAGAGCAGCTGTGACACAGACGCAGAGGCAGTAGAAGCTGGACAACGATGAAAATCAAAGCAGAAAGGAATGAGACAGGACGCTGGCCAGCAGAACAACGAAAGAATTGCTCAAGAGGGATTACTTCCCAGCTCATTGGGTGAGGCCCCCAAAACCCTGAACCCAAACCTGATGGACACCTGAGAGGAAAGGAGAGCTGCGGGGCAGCTCACTGGTGGGACACGTGGGGGTCCTCAGCTACACACGTCACTGGGTCCAGCCTCATGTTTGTTCTAAGGACACAGTATTTTTAACATTTGCAAATCAGTCATGTAATTTACCACATTAACAGAGTAAAGGAGAAAAATCATGTATCATCTTAACAGAAGCAGGAAAGACATTTGGTAAAATTCAATATCTGTTCATGGTCAAGAAAAAAAACCCTTAAACAAAATAGGGATTAAGGGGAACTTCCTTAATTTGATAAGGGTATTAAAAAAAAAAAAACATCACATGCTTAAGACTTAAGCTTTCCCTTTGGGATCAGGAATGAGGAAAGATATCTGTCACTACCATTTCAATTTAAATGTTTTCTGCAAGTCCTAGTTAGTGTAGAACAACTGAAGTTTAAAAACTTGCAAAGGAAAATGACAATGTTATCATTCTCACAACAATGTTATCATTCTCAAATGATGAGGTTGTAACATGGAAAATCTGAAACAATCTATGAGTTCATTCTGAAAATTAATGAGTGATTTAGGAAGATTGCTGGATAAATGGTCAGGATACAAAAGTCAGCTGTGTGGGGACTTGCATGGTGGTCCAGTGGGTAAGAATCCATCTGCCAGTGCAGGGGACGTGGGTGCCATCCCTGTGCATATGGAAGGACCATGCCACATGGCAGCTGGGCGCGTGTACCACAGCCAGATGCCCGTGCACTCGGGAGCCTGTGCTCGGCGACACGAGAAGCCTGTGCACCGCAGCCAGACAGCAGCCCCTGCTCGCTGCAACTAGAGAAAGCCCGTGCGCAGCAGAGAAGACCCTAACCTAAAAGGAGACCCTAACCCTCAGTCAATTAAAACAATTTTAAAGTCAGTTGTAGATACAGTTAGAAAATGATGTATAGATTGGATGTTATTTTAATGAGAATCCCAACAGGTAGTTTTGTTGAGCTTAAGAAGATAATTCTAAAAAATTTGTCGAAATGCAGACGGTCAAGTGTAGTAGCCAAGACATTCTTGAAGAGGAATGAGTTAGGAAGACGTCCTCTATCAGCCTCCAAAACTTACACTTTTAGAGCCGGGGAAGACTAAGTGTCAGTACTTGGAGAGGCAGTGGAGCAGGAGAGAGAGCAAGAGACAGAGCCGCGCCTGCGGACACACCAGCTGCGTGCAGAGCCGGGACGACGTGGTCTTTCAGTGGTGCTGAGGTGAGGACAGGTCTACATGGAAAAAGAGGGAAAGAAAGAGAAGCTGGATTCTCCCCCATGCTGTGCAGACAGATTTAATCCAGCTGTGTCGGAAATCTTCCTGGGAAGGGCAAAGCGAGAGTTAGTGGAGGATAAAGTAGACGCTCATCTTCGTGGTGCTGGGGAGGGAAAGACTTTCTAAGCTGAACACAAACCATAAACGCCAGGATGGACTCTGACCCAGCGAATGCTCAGAACCTACCTTCATCCCAGCACCCCATCCCTAGGGTGCCCAGGGGCACATGAGTGCGGCGACCCTCGGAGGCCCTGTGTCCCCATGACACCCAGCAAGCAAAGCAAAGCCAGCAAGAGATGCACACCGGCCTTTGATGAGAGATGACACCCAGTGGCAAACCCAGCTCTGGTGGATCGAACCACAGAAGTTGTCAGGGAAGCAAATGGCAGTCCGCGAGGTCCATGCTGCAGAATGTTGGACGTGGAAAGAACAGTGGACCGTGCACGTGTTGGTGTGGATGTGAAGCAGCCGGACTCTTGCCTAGTGGGCGTGAGTGTTTGCTGTTCGCAGTGACCCTGAAGACACATGAGCCCCTCCCTTCTGAGACGACAGCCTGTGATCAGGAGACAGGCAGCGACTCAAGGCAGCATCGTCACAGGCTGCCTTACCGCTGCAGCATGACCGGGCTGACGCCCCAGCCACCTCGGGATGGACTGGCAGGTGTCACGGGGTGGGCGGGCACTGCAGAACTCTCTGCGCGCTCTGTCCATGTAGCTGTGGCCCGGGGTGGCATGTCCAGTGCAGAACCAAAGAGAAAAGTGGGCACCGGTGACGCTTTTCCCTGTGACCTGCAGGGTCGTATGGGCTTCACACTGGCTCTGCTTGTTCTCTGTTCTGAACGGGTAGCTTCCCGGGAGTGCCATGTGCACAATCGTGTGTCCTCCGGGCCTGTGAGTGCTGAGTGGGCAGTGCAGCCTGCGAGCCTCAGAGGGGTGTGCAGGAGGGCGCCTCAGATGGATGTGCAGGAGGGCACCGGTAGGGAGCCTCAGAGGGGTGTGCAGGGGGGTGGGGGCCAGGGCAAGGAGAGGTGTTGCTGGCAGGGGGAGGGGTGGGGGGGCCTCCCT
>NW_011480439.1:339579-342010 GCF_000754665.1 Bison bison bison
GGTTGGTGGCAGGTGGAGGTGTGGGGGGTCCTCCCTGGGGGTCCTGAGACAGCAGGTGTAGAAGCAGCAGGTGAGTTTCTGTGTGTTGTGGTCCTGACCATGGCAGGCGGTCACTGAGAGGGGCCTGAGAGGTGGTGCAGGAGCCTGGGTTAGCAGAGGTCCGCCCCTGCCCGCAGGTGTACAGCCGGCCTCGGAAGGAGGTCCTCGCCTCTGCGTGACATCTTCAAGGTGCCCAGGGCCTTGAAGGGTCCAGGTGTGGGGATCCGAGCTGAGCAGCGCAGGCCTGGGGGAGCGGCGCTGGAGCCCAGCTCCCAGGAGCCGACCCTCTCGCCCCCACTGCGAGCCGTGCTGTGTGTGGAGCCGGGTGGGCCTCTGCTGACCGTGCGCAGGAGTCTTTGCGCCTGCTCCCTCCGCCGAGGGCCGCCTGTGAGTGGGTCCAGGAGCTGTGACAGGACTGGCAGTGCCCAGTCTGGACAGCAGGGGGCGCTGAGGCCATGCGTTTCCCTCCCCGGGAGCAAGTCCAGACTCTCCTCTGGGGAGCAGGGTAGGGGCACTTTGGGAGGAGGGTGGCTCTCCGTGGTCCCTCCAGTGCTGGTGTTGAACACGTGAGCTCTGTGGAGATGACCCCCCAAAGCAAAGGCGGGGACCCCGAGCTGGACCTCAGATCTGAGACTGACAGAGAGGTTCAACCTTCCAGCCCCTGGCTCACCTCTGGGGTACTCTGGGCAATTTACAGAGTTCACATGTTCTGGGGTGAAATCTCCCCAGACATTTCGAAACAAGCTCTTTTTACCTATTTCTTACTTCTGCTGCTTTGCTCTTTCTAGGGAAATTCAACTTGGATTTTTGCTTATTTTGGTCCGTCCGTGCTAGCGTACTCTTTAAATTCTTACGTAGGAAAGAATCTTACCTCTCGCTGAGATCCTGTTGACTTAGGGGCACATGCTAGGGTCTCCCAGTGCCTTGATTCCTCCTTCAGGGACTGTTTATGGAACACCTACTGGGTGTGGACAGCCCTGCCCGAAACTGCTGCCAACCCTGCCCCAGAGGACTGGCTTCCCGGCTGGATGGGTGGACGCGAGCGGTGGCAGTCTGGTTTAGAAAGGGTCCCTCGGCTGCTTTGCCAAGAGTAAATAGGAGGGACGTTGGGGCAGGAAGGGGCCCTTAGGATTACCTTTGGGTCCATGTGGTGGTCTGGGTGAGGGGAGGGCTTGGGGAATGGGGGGCTTGGGCCAGTGGACGGCGAATGGTCAGATGTCTCACCTCAGACTTGAGAGTCCCGCCCGGGGGTCACAGCTGACACCAGGCGGCTGCAGGAGGCCAGCGGGGAGGAGCTGGGGGCAGGTGAGGCTGGTTTCCTGGGCACCTCCCCTGATGGTCACCATGGTCACTGTGGATGCCCCGCCTCTTCCTCAGGAAGTTTTGGGCATCCCCGAGGGTGGGTGGTCTGACCTTCGCTGGCCTTCTTCTCCTGGTTCAGGTTAGGGGCCCGCCTCCTCTCGGAAGGGCGGGAGCCAGGGGCCTCTCTGAGCTTGTCCGCCCTTGTCCTCTCGGCAAAGCCGGACAGCTCCACACCACTGGCACGTGCCAGGCTTCTTAGGGGCTGTGCTGGACTTCTCGCCCCGTCCGTCTCTGAGCCCACCCCCATCTGGCGATAGGTCGACACCACCAGGACGCGGTGGTGGGTGTGGTGGGTGCTCAGAATGTCTGGTTCCTCGCTCCAGGAGGCCCACCAGGCTCTGCCCCCCAGGGTGCCACCTGGCAGAGGGGCATTGTGGCCCGATTCTCACCTCTTCTCTTCCTCTCTTTGCCCTGTGGACAGCAGAGGAGGGACAGACTGATAGCCAAAGGGGAGACAGAGAGAGCCCCAGAGAGACAGAGGAACCTGGAGGGCGCAGCTCCACGTGGACCTCGCGTGGCTGGGCCACCTTTCGGGCTGAGTGTGATAATAAGACGCGTGAAGTGACGCCATGCTGCTTGTGCAGGCTCACAGGGACGCTGAAAACACAGACCAAGTGGGGACCTGAGCGGCTGAGCTCCGGGACGCAGGGTTTCCTGCCGTACCAGGAGGTTGTGCCTGTGGGCGGGGCCTGTCCCATCGTCTCTTTTCCTTCTTGGTCCCTGGTGGTCGTGGCTAGGCTCTGTCTGGAGGCCTTTGCAGACTGCTGTCCTTTGCTCTGGCGAGGGGTCACCGCCTCCCCCCAAATCCTATGAATTAGTGCACAGCCCTTGGAAGTCAGCGAGGAGGACGGTCAGGGTCACAGAGTCAGGGGCTCAGCTGATCCCCATGAAAACCGCAGGGTCACCCCCAAGAACCCTCCTGTGGGTTTCCTCTGCACGTGTGCCTGTGTGTGTGTGCGTGCTGGAGGGGGAGGCCAGGGAGTGCAAAGGAGATCACCGTGTCCCACTTGTGTCTCAGCCCTGCCACCAC
>NW_011480439.1:342264-342681 GCF_000754665.1 Bison bison bison
GTCCCTCCCTGCCCCCCAGGTCCCTGCTCCCTCCCTCTCCTCGCTGGCCCTCTCGGCCCCCAGTGTCCTCCCTGCTCTGGGCTGCCCTCCCGTGCTCCCTGAGGTGAGGTGGCGGCCTCGGCTCGCTCCCCGCTCCTGCTTCCGTGTGTTTATCGTGTGAGAACGGGTCCGAGGCCGGGCCGGAGCCGCCTGTTGTCTGCGAGCTGCCGTCCGGGCCGCGCCCTGCGCTTCTGCAGTAAACACGGCCGGCGTCGTGGAGTCTGTGCACCAGACATTCCCGCTGGCTGCCTGCGCCTTTCTCCCCACAAAGCCGAACAAGGTGGAGCCCCAGGCCGGCCCCCTTGCCCGCAGCCCTGGGCAGGGTGCCCCCAGGAGCCCCTTGGATGAGGCCCTGGGTGCCCGCACATCCAGAGCTCA
>NW_011480439.1:342781-345936 GCF_000754665.1 Bison bison bison
GTGCTCTGCAGGGCTCCCTCGCTTCTGGACACAGGGCTCTTTCTCTTCCTGCTTCCCTTTTAAGTTAAAACAGGACCTGCCACGGCTCTCTCACTTTGAGGCCAGCTCGGGTGGTGGGACCAGACCGAGCTGAAGGTGGAGCAGGGGCCCTGCTGGGGCCAGGTCTCAGGACCCTCCGTTCTGGGCTGGGCCCACGCTCGCGTGCACGTGGAGCTCATAATAGACCCGTCGGGGGCTGTAATTAAGGCTGTGCCCTGCACCACGCGGCTAGAAAACAAATTCTCTGCAGCTGCTGTGCTGACTGAGAAATTGCCCCTATCAGCTGAAGTTTTATTCTTCTGATTTGGGAGAGGAAATACTTTAAAAATGATCTCACGGCATGATTTATGTGAACGGCTTTTTTTTTCTTTGTGGAGACAATTGAGATAGAGCCTGAATCCCGGCAGACCACAGCTTCCTGCAGTGTCCTGTTGCCAGGGTGACGGAGGGAGCGGATGGAACTTCATCTGAAATGCCTTTAAACTTTCTGACGTGCACAGGCGTGTGGCAAGGCTGAGTGCTGTGTTTCAGAGCTGCGTGCCTGGAGTGGGTAGGAAGTCCTCCAGTCTTAGGATGAATTCGGAGAAAGGGTTGCTGGAGGAGACCCACGTTTTAAACAGCCAGCAGGTAGGCCACTCCAGATGTTTTTGTTGCTTACAGAATTGTTGAGGAAGCCTGGCGTCTCGGGTACAGCTTTATTTTCAGCCTGTTAGTGAATGGTGGCTTTTAAGTGTAAACTTTGAAAATGTTTTTCTTGTGTTTGCATCTTGGAGCTTGAAGTGTGTCCCATGGAGATAATAAAAGCCCGGCCCTGGGACCACAGACCCACACCCCGAGTGGGGCTGGGTTGGGAGTCCCTCACGCCAAGCCCCCTCAACCCCTCGGGGGGACACTGCCCACATCCCGAGTCAGCCTTACGGGGAGCAGCAGCAGTCCATCGTCCTCACCATAGTGACTGAGACAGATTTGGGAGATGAGTGAATTTAGATTTCGACGACATAACTGTATTACAATCATCTTTTACTTTTTAAATTGCTGTTTTATAACATTTTTTTCTTTTTTAAGAGTTGAAGTATAGTTTTCTTTTTCTAAAAAATTGATTTGCAATGAGTTAGTTTCAGGTGTACAGCCAAGTGACTTGGTTGTGTATGTTGTATTTTAAAATGGAGCGAGCTGGTTCTGCTTCATATACATGCGCAGGAAACTACTGGCAAGCCTGTTTGCTGATTGATTAGTATCTGAGCTTATAAATGTGAACTTACTGTAAAACGTTTTGAAAAGCTTTGAGAGTAGGAATAATACATTTTGTCTTCCTCTCTGGCTGCGTTGTGTTGAAGTAAAGGCAAAACCACATTTCGATTATTTACAGAAGATCGTCCCTCGTTACCGGGGACCGGTTTAAATTCATCCTTTCCTGAGAGCTGTTTCATCCTAGCATGATCTCCGGACATCTAATTACAACCTTCTGTAGAGAGGAGAGGAGAAGCTGCTCACTCAGAGGTGACTGGTTGGGATGCTGGGTTTAGGAACATGACTGCATTGGCTTTTCAAATAGGAAACAGAAATAAGTCTGCTGGACAGGTCGAGAGTTGTGCCTATGAAGGAAGGGCAGGTGTTAATGGATTTTAAAAACACTTCGTGTGTATTTTGAGAACTCCCTGTGCCAATAAAGCTCCCTCGAGAGGGTGGGGAGCCGCTTTGATGTTTACGGGCGTGCCTGCTGCGTGCTGCCTCTGGCTGTCCCCACAGGAGCAGGACTGGGCTCCTGTTTGTCCACTCTTGTCTCTCTGGAACGTGAACTTCGGAAATACTGGGTCCCGTACACACGTACCGGTTAACCAGTACTAATTTGTATTACATGTAGGCTGCATTTCCATTCCCATAATATACAGAGGCAAGTTTTAGAAAAGGTTGTTTTTTTATTTTGAGTGAAAAAAAAAATCACTAGAAATCTGCCTTTTATTTGCCTGCATAATGATTTGGATTCATTTTGAAATTTTGCAAATGCTCAACCCAGCGAATAAGTTGTTCGCCGAGGGTGTGAACGAGTCTGGTTGGTGTGGTCCTGTTTTAAGCAACAGAAAATTGCAGGAAGGTGGTGGGGTGGCGGGCAGTCCTGAGGGGCTGGCTGGCTCTGCCCGCGGGCCAGGGGCAGAGGGCAGAAAGTGCTGTGGCCTCCAGCTCAGTCCTCGAGAGAGAAGTCTCGATGTGAATGGCACTGATCTGGGGTGGCCACGTGGGAGGGGCCTCTGCCCTTGGCGGCTCGGAGCCTCAGATTGTCCGTCGTCAGAGCGGGGGTGTCTCGGGCGCTCTGGGGCCCTGTCCTCAGTGGACGGGCCCAAGGAAAGCCGTGACTGTGAAGAACTGTGACTCGGAAGCGTCTTTCGCCTTGGAGAGGAGGACCCGTGGGCCTTGAGAGGAGGCGTCTCCCAGGACCACTTGAGATGCTCTCGGGGTGTGACCCAGAAGGAGGCTGGCTGTGGCCGGAGGCTGTCAGTGCCGTCGGCCCGTCCATCCTGGTCCCTGTCTTGTAGGCATGAGGTGCAGCGGAGCGGACTTTGGACTCTAGGACCCGCCCATTTGCCGGTCCCAACCACCGCACGGGGGACGTGCTGGTCCAGCCTTGGGTCAGGATTTGTTGCAGGAAGAAAGAGAGCTTAGGTGGGCTTTCTCCGTGGACCCCTTGGAGCCCCCTGCCGTGTCTGACCAGCTTGCTGGGGTGGGGCCGTGGCTGTCCGCCCTGTGGCCGGGCTGCCGTCCAGGAGGCGGGGACAGAATTCGCCCGGCCCGAGCGGTCTGGGGACCTGAGCCTGTGCTGTGCAGGGCTGTCGAGCTCCAGGAGTTCCAGGATCCGGTCACCGCCGCTGTTGTCAGGTTTCAGACTGCCCACTGGGGTGCGGGGGCAGGCCCCCCTCTCGGGGTCTGGGCCCCAGGGCACCGCCTGGGCACTGCCCTCTGTGACCTGATACCGCTCTGCTCTCACTCGGCCAGACCCGCAGTCAGCGTCCTCCGTGCCCCCCAGGCGGAGATGTTTGAGCCCCTGGGGCGCCCGCTCGGGTGGCTGGGCCAGAAGGTCAGTCGGTCCTGGGGGTCCTGGGCATGAAGACAGTCACACC
>NW_011480439.1:346036-347054 GCF_000754665.1 Bison bison bison
GTGGCGGGCTCATCACTCAGGCGGTCTGTGCAAGGGTTGGACGTGACGAGTGTGTGTGGCCCTCTCCATGGCCAGCTTTACTTCTGTGTGCTGGGCTCTGGGTGGCATGTGGACTGAGAAGGCTGCACCGTGAGGAACAGCACCAGTGTCTCTTCCGGGTGGCCCGGGGCCTTTCCAGGCAGCGCTGGGCAGAGAGCCGGGGCTGCGGGTCAGGGGGCTGCTCCAGTGGGCAGGCCCTCGAGCGAGGCACCCCAGCGGCTTGGGCCCGCCCGCCCCAGGCCTCTTCACCCCAGAGCTGCCCAGGGCGGGGACGTCCGTCTGTCTGGACCGGCCACTTTGCCCCTTGGTCTGTGGGCTGCACAGACGCCTTTCTTACCTTTTAAGGCTCTGGTCCCCATGAGAGGAAGGCTGAGGGAAGCTGTTGTCTTCCCCTTTCTCCACGTCTTCCCCTTTCTCTCTTGGAGGCGGTCACCCTGAGCTGGGCTCTCCCTGCATCACTCTCGAGGAGACCGCGCTGTCGTGCCTCTGGTCTCCTCGCGTGCCCACAGGCGGCTCCTTTCTCCCCTCCAGCCCACAGCAGTTCTCGTCAGGCAGACGTGGAGGCCGGGCTCACCTCCTCTGGCGTCGTGTCCCAGCTGCCACCCAGGGGCCGCCCTTCCCACCTGCGTCTGCAGACCCAGAGACGAGCACGTGCCCCCCGCAGTATGTGCCTGCTCCTGCCTCAGGCTCGACCCTGGAGCCCGGAGGTCAGTGGGCCCCTGGGCTCGGCCCTCCGAAACCCTCTTGAGTCCATCTGACCTCACATTCCTCGCCTGCCTGGGGCCCTGGGGCCCCTAATTCTGTGCCATGCGCTTTGGGACACCCGCACCCCCCCTGCCCCACCCCGGATGGCGGGGCCTTAACTTGCTGGGTTGGTTTCCAGCCCTGGCAGGAGCGCCCGAGCGGCAGGTTTGCAGCGGTGGGCGCCCCATGTCTGGAGGAGCCTGGGCTTGGCTGAGCAAGTGGAAGCTGTCCAAGC
>NW_011480439.1:347255-350336 GCF_000754665.1 Bison bison bison
CATGAGAAAGCGTGTCATGAAGCTGGGCTTCGAGTTCAGCTGCCAGGGGTCCTGGGCTCTGGCGGCACTCAGTGGCTGCTGATGTAGAAGGTGCTTCTGACGAGCGGGTCTGTCCAAGGCTGTGTGGTGCGTGTGTGTGCTGACCCGAGCTGTGGGTGTCCAGCTGTCTGTGGGGACGCGCCCTCTGTGACGCCTGGCCTGGCCATGCAGTGGGGCGCGGGTCTTCCTGCAGCCGGGCCGGCCAGTGGGGAAGGTCTCTGTCTTGATGTGGCAGGAAGGCCAGAGGGTCCTCATGTAAAGTCGGATGCTGCCCCCAGCCCGCAGCATTCACGTGGCGCCCACGTGCCACCTCGTCCGTGTGACTCTGGACTTTTAAAGGTTTTGTAATGAGTGATCTGGGGCTTTTCCAAGGGCAGGGCAGAAATACTAGCTGTTAAATTCTTAGGAAAATGCTGTGATTGTGGGTTTTCAGTTTCTCTTGATTTTATTGGGGCTTGACGAGCTCTTTGGGACACACACACACACACACACGCAGAGGGGAGGCCCAGAGCCCGTTCTGAGCTGGGCGCTGCCTCTTCTGACCGCGGGCCTCCCTGCCCGTCCCCGCACTGCCCTGTGTCCGGCCACTCCGTCTGTCGCTGGGCAGCGCTGAACACACCCGTGGCGCCGTGGCTATGCTGCCGCCCCGGCCTCTGGGGCACGGGCACCCTCTGTGGTAGAGTCGGGAGAACTACGTGGCTCCTCTTGGCCTGCGCGTGGGCCTGTCATGCTGGTCTAGTCCATCTTGGCCCATTTTTCTCGCACATGCTGCTTACAACCCACGGGATTGATTGCGCGGCTCCTTCAAGTGCTGAAGCTGAGTGTGAAGACCCCTGCGCTCGAGGCACAGAGGGCGGGCGGGCACCTGCGTGGGACTGCAGAGGGGCCCTCCTGGTTCAGTGGCCCTCTGTCCCACCCCTGGGGGTCTTCCCTGTCCCCCCACCCCATGCCCTGCTCTCTTCTGTGCTCGGTCCAACAGGGAGTCGCCTTAAAACTTAGATGAGCAAGGCTTTCAAAGGCGAAATGAATATGAATTAGATGCAGATTGGATTGTTGAATTCTTAAGGTTTTTTTTTCATTGGGATTATTTGAATTTCTTTTCTTTTTCTCAAAATGTTTGGTACCAATGGGTAAGTTGCAGGCCTTTGTCTCTTATTTAAGAGTCAGAGATGGTTGTTTAATATTTCTTATGCCCAAGGTAGGAAATTTTTTCATTGGCTCAAAATTGAAAATGTATACAACTGTGTATTCCTATATACTAAGTAGTTATGAAATTATATATTGTAATAACTGCTATTGTCCCAGTGTTACTGACAGAATCAGCCTCGATAAATCAGAATCAGCATTCTTCATGTAAATAATTTAAAACTTTCAAAATGTTAATTCAGAATAAAGTATCCACGCGTGTGTGTGGTCCAGATGAATTTCCTGCTGGGAATAAATCCCAGTCAGTCAGCACTGAACTGTCAGGCTGACCTAAGAAATAGAAATTGTTTGAACTTAAATTACTTATCTAAAATACTTTAAAGTTTTTAAAAGCAAATGTTTTTACATTAGTGTAAACTCCAGGCTTAGGGAGCCGCAGACCTTTTTAGGGCTGTTTAGTTATGGTTTGTGTTTAAATCTTTTTTTTTTTTTTTTAATTTTATTTTATTTTTAAACTTTACGTAATTGTATTAGTTTTGCCAAATATCAAAATGAATCCATCACAGGTAAATCTTAAGCATAGAGAAATGCTCACTTTCTCGAACCTTTTAGCTAGCGGCTTTTTCTTCTTTTTTTGTGGCTGCCGTTGTTATAAGAATAGCATGCCAACATGGGAATGTGGGAAGAACGCAAGGCGGACAGGCTAATGAAAACTCATCATTAATACAGACTATGCTGGCTATCAGGACAGTTAGGCGTGTGGAGTTTTAATTTGTGAAAGTGTTTAAGAATGCCAAGAAACTTGGGGGTGCCCCACTTCAGAAGTGCTGAAGTGTTGCAAGCGAGGCTTGAAAAGGGTGATTTGGTCAGAACTGAGCATGTCGGTCCCGAGGCCAATAGAGACGACTTGGGGGTTCGCCGTGTTCCCCCAGCTGTTGCAGCAAGTGGCGGGCCTGCACCCCCTCGTCCGTTCCTACGTGGGGTGCTGGCCGCCTGCCCCCCGCGACAGCGCCTGTCACCTGTGCGGCCCTGTGCCGCCCCTTCCAGCCTCGTCTCCGGTTATAACGAAGCCCCCTGCGTGCCTCGTAGCCTGCTTCTGTGTCCTTCTCAAGAGGGCCAGGGGCTCAGGCGCCGACGAGGGACCCAGGGGCCCCTTCCGGGCATCAGATGTCACGTCAGAGGTGTCCCGGCCGCCCTTCCAGGTGTGAACTGGTGGACGGAGCAGATGCTAGACGGCAGGGGGCCTGGAGGGAGTCAGCACCTGCTTCTCCAGGAGTGTGAAACCTGGAGGAGGCCGAGGCTTTCCGTCCAGGGGATGACACAGGGCACTCTCCCTGGCTTTACCTCCGGGTTCACCTCGGGCTGGGGCGGAAACAGTTGCCAGGTTAACAAGCCGTGAGCAGACGGTGGGAGACGGTGAGGAACTGCTTCCCGGCTGGCCTCCAGTGCATCCTGCCAGGAGCCACCCCGGGAGCCTGCCTCTCCTCAGGGGCCCTGGGCAGTGGCCAGTGTGGGCAGGGATGCCAGCTATGCAGAGGGACCCTGAGTGCACACACACACACATACCACACACACCAATACAACACACACCACACACATACACAACACACACACAACACACACACACAGACACATCACACACCACATACACACATACCACACACACACCACACACACATCACACACACACCACACACACACACCACACACACACCACACACACACCAACACAATACACACACACACAGGGGCCACCAGCTGTGATTCCTCAGGTGCCGAGAGCTTGGGAAGTCCTCTCGGCACAGTTGCCCAAAGTTCAGACAGGGCAGGAAGTACGTCACCTGAGGCTGTGGCTTACGGACTCTGAGCCCCTCCTGGAAAATGCTGGACAACTAA
>NW_011480439.1:350436-352642 GCF_000754665.1 Bison bison bison
GCGTGCGCAGGAGCGCCTCGCCCGGCCGCCCGCCCGCTGCTCTCGCCGCCGCCGCGCTGCTGTCAGGGCGCTTCTTTCAGGTCTGCTGGAGTTCCCAGGTTTTCTCTTCCGTCTCCGATCTCTGGTAACCCCTCTACGGAGTACCTCTGCAGTTCCAACAATTGTGGATTTCATCGTCAATCATCCCGTAGGATTATTTTTAAATCTACCACCCTGCTTCTCCCCTTTTTTTTGAAACCTTTGATGACTTCACAATTTCGTAGTCATTTGACATCTGCATTGACCTTTGCAGTATCTGAGATTCTGTTCATTGCTGTTTCTGCTTGTTCTTTCTCAGGGGGTTTTCCCTTGGGCTTAGGGGAGTTTTGAGCTCATTTCTAGGTGGGCTCATGCTCTTTGAACTCCTGTGGGCCTTGCCTGGCTGCTTCTTCCCAGACGGTTTGTGTTTGTGGCTGTGGGGCTGGGGCTCTTCACCCCAGGAGCGTCCAAGTGAGGGGACACGCACCCCTCAGCCCTGCGGGCCTCCGTTCCCTCCCCGCTCCTCCCGCAGGGGGCCCTTGCTTCCTTTAGAGCAGTGTTGTATTAGAAAGCTGGTGTGTTTTGATGCTCGCTTCACAGTGTTTCTGTAAATCGACAGCTGCTCTAAAGCACGTTTAGGGACCTTTACCTGGATCTGGTCACCCTGTACCAGAGGGCCCCCTTCCAGAGCCTCTGCAGCCGCAGGCCTGCCCTGCTGGCCCTGTCCCCGCCGCCCAGCCGGCCCAGCCTCCCCATGGGCAGCCTGTGCTCACCGGCCACCTTCTCAGCTTCAGGGACACTCTTCTCTCCAGGATCTTTGTGCATTTGGGGGATGTGTGTAGAGATTCTTTACTGCATTTTGTCCAGTCTGCTAAAGCCTGAGTTTTCAGCTTTAGCTGTGACCATACATGGAGTGGACCACGTCCTTCACGTTGGTGGATTTTACATTTTCTGACTTGCTTTTCAGAAGTTATTATTGATGGTGTTTCTACTTTTGTGTATGGCCTTGCAGAGTTTCCTCTCGCAGTCTCAGGGAGTGAGTTGCCTTTGATATTATTGAATTTTCCCAGGCTCGCAGGTGACTTGTGGTAAGCATGGGCAGGAGGACAGTGTCCGTGAGCCCCCATCCACCCTGGGGAGGGGGCCCCCCACTTCTCCACCGAGAACAGACCCTGCTGTGCAGGGGCTGCTAGCTCCACCATAGCCTGTGCAGTGTTTGTGACCCAGGACTCAAGATGGTGTGAAGCCGTGACAAACCCGATCCTAGGGCAAGGTCCTGGAGGCCGGCCCCCGGGGGGAGGAGGGCGGCTCACCGGGCTGGGCAGGGGTGAGCCCCAGGAGGTGCGGCCCCCGTCCTCCAGGTGGGGGCGCCGGCACCGGGGACGGGGGCCGCACAGTGTGTGGGTGTGCACTCGACATGGACCACCCTTTCCTCAATTTGGCCGCGAACACCTGCTTTCACCCCCGGGTGGGGGGCTGTCCCTGGAAGCAGTGGTCTGGCACCTTCTCCCCACCTGTTTGCTCTTGGCCTTGGGGGTCTTGAGACGTGATCCCCGCTGACTAGGGAGGCCCCGGACCTGGGAAGGGGCCCCCCGTCACTCTCCACGCTCTGCTCTCTGGTCTCCCTTCGCTCTGCAGAGAGGAGGGCGTGCAAGGCCCAGGGCTTCTACAGCGGGCTTCTTCTCAGGGCATGACTGCGGGCTGAGATGCCAGGGGTGCTGTCTGCCCCAAGGCCTGCAGGCCCCGTGTGGCTGCCGTGGGGCCCTGCCTGCCTCTGGCCTGCCAGGCTGTGCCTGGGCTGTGACCAGGACTTGTCACAGAGGTGCTGCACCCACTCCCTTCCCGCGGGGCAGCTCCCTGGTGTCTGTGCTGCCTCCACAGGCCCCTTCCCCTCTCCTGGCTTCTCTGGAGGCCCTCCTTCCATGATCCCAGGCACCCTCCCTAGGTTGCAGCCTCAGAACTGCGTTCTCAGGAGGACTTGCTCAGCCGTCCCCATCAGAGAATTGCTCAGTTGTTTGGAGCTCTCTGGACCCTGCCTGTTGTCCCAAGACCTCTCTCCACCGCCTCCTCCCTCCAGGCCTGGCTTGTCCCCACCTGCCTGCCCAGGGTGGCTGGGTCAGAGGTCCGGGCTGGCTGCAGGCCAGCTCCCCTCTGCCACCACCACCGAGGCGGATCTACCCCTGGGTGG